>NC_062528.1:25209362-25214362 GCF_022655615.1 Tachysurus fulvidraco | reverse complement strand
GAGAGGGCGTGTGGGGGCGTCGGCAAGTGGGCGTGTCTTTGAGAAGGTGTGCGGGGGTGTTGGAAAGTGGGCATGTCTCTGAGAGGACATGTGGGGGCGTCTACAAGTGGGTGTGTCTCAGAGTGCATGTGGGGATGTTGGAAAGTGGGAGTGTCTCTGAGAGGACATGTGGGGGCGTCGGCAAGTGGGTGTGTCTCTGAGAGGGCATGCGGGGTGTCGGCAGGTAGGTCTAACTTAGAGGGCATGTAGGGGGGTTGGCAAGTGGGCGTGACTCTGAGAGGACATGTGGGGGCGTCTACAAGTGGGTGTGTCTCAGAGTGCATGTGGGAATGTTGGAAAGTGGGAGTGTCTCTGAGAGGACATGTGGGGGCATCTATAAGTGGGTGTGTCTCAGAGTGCATGTGGGGATGTTGGAAAGTGGGCGTGTCTCTGAGAGTGCATCTGGGGGCGTCGGCAAGTGGGTGTGTCTCTGAGAGGGCATGCGGGGTGTCGGCAGGTAGGTCTAACTTAGAGGGCATGTAGGGGCGTTGGCAAGTGGGCGTGACTCTGAAAGGGCATGTGGGGGCGTCGGCAGGTGGGTGTGTCTCTGGGAGGGCATGTGGGGGGCATTGGCAGGTGGGTGTGTCTCTTGGAGGGCCTGTGGGGGGCATTGGCAGGTGGGTGTGTCTCTGGGAGGGCATGTGGGGGGCATTGGCAGGTGGGTGTGTCTCTGGGAGGGCATGTGGGGGCGTGTCTCTTTTCAGACATCCTGCTGGTGCTGGTGTCTCAGGGCTTTGAACACTTTGTGCCCTCAATAAGACGTGAACAGTGATCAGGCCACCAGATTAAAGTAAGGGGATGATTTTACAAAGTGGGATAAAAGACTGGGCTTTAACTGTAATGTGAGAGTTTAAAGTCAGCCAGATGCTGAAGGAGGGCAAGTTTGTGTGAGCTGCTGATTCACCGTCACACGAGACACTAAAAACCTTTCCCCATGTCACATTAATAATTAATGCCGCTTTTAAATGCTACAAAAATAACATGAAACCTAATACAAAAAACCCTCAGTGTTTCTCATCTCCATGGAGATTTTCACGTTAAACAGACGAAACACAATCATTTTCTTTTTTCTGACTCAACAACATCTGTAGTTTTGATGCAGCGTCCGATTTGTTCAGCCATAAAAATATAGTATTAATATTAATATTGTAAGAATTCTTTTCTCTGTTTCCTCACAGTGTTTCACATGCAAGTGAATAAGTCTACAGCTAGGGTTCAGTGGTGCTGCTGGTTCTCAAATCGTCCCAAACAAAAACCTCTAAAGTCCTTTGGTGTCATCAGTCGGAAGGAAGCGACACTCGGAGTCGAGGCGAGGAAGCAGAAAGTTTGAGTTTCTTCTGAACTGAACTCGTTCTCAGATGTAATGCCATTAACATGTTGGAGAAAGAAAAGAAAAAAAAAACCACACTGCTCCGTTTAGGATCCATGCATCACGACCAATAAAATAATATCTGACATGTTTGTCGTGTCAGACCGCATCGTTCTGTGTAGTGTTTTAGCTTTAGTGCTCATTACCATGTGTGGGGCAGATGGAGGGCAGAAACACTTCCCTGAGGGGCAAAAGGAGGGAATAAATCTGTAAAGCCTACACACGCGTCATCATCAGGACCGACGCGGCCGCCGAAAGCATCAACACACAGGACTGAAGATCGTTAGTGGAGCTGCGGTCAATCAGGAACGGCTCCGGTGACTCGAAGGCCGAACCATCTGGGGGTGGGGGTCGGGGGGTGGGGGTAATAGAGTTAATTTTAGAGATATTACATGAACCCTATGTTACAGTAAATGCTGTAGAGAGTTAAATGGCTGTAACTCTACACACAGCTAATGAGATCTGAACTAAGACCCTCAGGTTACTGATGATACCTGAAAGTGTTTCATGCAGAAAACCGACAACAGACTTACCTGCTGGTTTTACATAAACCTTCAGCTTCAAACACGGCTTTCCAACGTGATTGGGGTGAGGGGATGCTGAAACACACACACACACACACACACACACACACACACACACACACACACACACACACACACACACACACACACACACACACAATGCATGAGCAGCACCAGCATATTACATGTACAGTCATATGCAAAAGTTTAGGCACCCCTGACAATTTCCATGATCTTCATGTATAAATATTTGGGTGTTTTATCTGTAATTACATTTTGATCTGTCAAATAACTGAAGGACACTAAAGTAATATTTCAGTAGTGACATGAGGTTTATTGGATTAGCAGAAAATGTGCATCCAACACAATTAGACAGGTGCATAAATTTGGGCACCCTTGCCATTTTGTTGATTTGAATACCTGGAACTCTGAGCCCTGATTAATTGGAACACACAACTGGTTCCTCATGTCACTACTGAAATATTACTGAAGTGTCCTTCAGTTATTTGATAGATCAAAATGTAATTGCTGATAAAACACCCAAATATTTATACATGAAGATCATGGAAATTGTCAGGGGTGCCTAAACTTTTGCATACGACTGTAGGATTTTGAGTGTAAATCATCCTATTACACTGCTGCACTTTACTGTACTTATCACACAGAGCTGAGAGTCCTGTGTTCTGATTGGTCACCAGGTATGGATAACAGGTGTTTCCATGGTAACAGCTCCTTCACAGGGACGTGTAGAGCTCACAGCCCACTGATAATGAACTTGTTGGTATTGTTAAGTTTTCTTAAGGTAAAGATTGTGTATGAGTCTGTAGTGTCAGTGCTGTGTAACAGGAATCTGCTGTAGTATTAACACACTTTAGATCCTGCAGCTCACTTTGTGTTAAACTGAATAGTGACTGTATAAAATCTCCATCATCTGTCATCATCTCAGGCCACATTCAACCCCAGCCAGTGCAGAATAATGGAGAAAATGGTTATTACTCTAAATTACTGAGAGTCGATAGTCAGACGTGAGCGGAATGACGGCGTGTAACGTGAGACCCGCCGTGATCCGACTCCAGCCGCTCTTCTTCTCCCGGTGTAATTTAGCAAGGGGAAGAAGTGCATGATGGGATGTTTTGAATGACAGCAGCCGAGCTGGAGAAGGTCAGAGCAATTTCGCCCAGAAGGAACAAATATCAGAGTCTTACTTTTGATCTGACTGTGAAGAGGTCAGACAGACTCTCGGGTGTAAAGTGATTTCATCTGGAAATAGATTCTGACTGCGGGGATGGACGATAAATCACAGAGACCGGACATCACCATAAAAATACTGGGAAGCTTCCACCTTTACTCAGTTAAACACAAAGACATTCAGGTTCTGTCCCTCACTCGTGTCAGGATGGACATCGTTCACACACGACATGTGGCTGTTATTTGTCCTGTAAGTAACAACATCTGACTGCTGGGGTTCAAATTCTGATCAGATTTAGTCATGAGAATTTACTCTCACGGTCTGATCGGTGTCCAGTTACACGTCTGATCGGTGTCCGGTTACACGTCTGATCGGTGTCCGGTTACACGTCTGATTTCTTCTCCAGTTACACGTCTGATCGGTCTCCGGTTACACGTCTGATCGGTCTCCAGTTACACGTCTGATTTCTTCTCCAGTTACACGTCTGATCGGTCTCCGGTTACACGTCTGATCAGTCTCCAGTTACACGTCTGATCAGTCTCCGGTTACACGTCTGATCGGTCTCTGGTTACACGTCTGATTTCTTCTCCAGTTACACGTCTGATCGGTCTCCGGTTACACGTCTGATCGGTCTCCGGTTACACGTCTGATCGGTCTCCAGTTACACGTCTGATTTCTTCTCCAGTTACACGTCTGATCGGTCTCCAGTTACACGTCTGATCGGTCTCCGGTTACACGTCTGATCGGTCTCCAGTTACACGTCTGATCAGTCTCCAGTTACACGTCTGATCAGTCTCCGGTTACACGTCTAATCGGTCTCTGGTTACACGTCTGATTTCTTCTCCAGTTACACGTCTGATCAGTCTCCGGTTACACGTCTAATCGGTCTCTGGTTACACGTCTGATTTCTTCTCCAGTTACACGTCTGATCAGTCTCCGGTTACACGTCTGATCAGTCTCCGGTTACACGTCTGATCAGTCTCCGGTTACACGTCTGATTTCTTCTCCAGTTACACGTCTGATCAGTCTCCGGTTACACGTCTGATCGGTCTCCGGTTACACGTCTGATCAGTCTCCGGTTACACGTCTGATCAGTACGTCACGTGGAGAAAGGAGAGATGGCATTAATCTGATACCCAACTTTAGAACAAAGCGAGTTAAACTGATCAGGGTGTAGCTAGCGTGGTCCAGATGGTGTAGCTGCTACTTTACTGTTTATAATATTTGCTTGGGATTTAGATCATGTTGTGTATCGAGGTGTCCAAAATGTTCAGTCCATACATTTGGGTGATGAACAGTGTGACGGCCTAAACTATGTTTTACACACGTCACATTACTGTGTGGCCCTTTAAGTGAATGATCACTAATAATGCATAAGTGCTGATGACGTAGGAGATCCTGCCAGTGATGTAACAAACTATGGTAGAGGATAGGTTTGCTCTGCCTTCTTGTTATCTATCTATCTATCTATCTATCTATCTATCTATCTATCTATCTATCTATCTATCTATCTATCTATCTATCTATCTATCTATTTATTTATTTATTTATTTGTGATGCTTATTAAGAGCTAGACCCCTCATGTATGAGAGAGGTGTGTTAAACATATGTACTGCAGACTCTTCCTCGAGTTATCTGGGTCGAAGTGTTACAACAGCAGGAATATGGTTTTCTTGTTTAGTGGTAATTAAACTGCCCCACAGGTTCCTAGAATGAATTATGGTTGACTTTGTCTATGTTTATGCTGTCATGTTCTTCTTTTCTTCTTTAGGGAGGATTTATGGATTCTTTTTTTTATTAGATAGTGATCTGAAGTTCTTTTCTTGAAATTTGACATTCTTTGTCAAACCAGAGATTTTTATCTCTCTCTCTCTCTCTC
>NC_062528.1:25198624-25208862 GCF_022655615.1 Tachysurus fulvidraco | reverse complement strand
TGTGTGTGTGTGTGTGTGTGTGTGTGTGTGTGTGTGTGTGTCACATCCCTGGGTAACAGTACTGTAGCTGTACAGGAAGTCAAACAAAACAAAAAAAAACACCAAACAAATAAAAACAGGTCTGTAGTGAAAAAGCTGTTTATTTGTATTTATTTCCCTGTGTGACTAAATGAGAACAACATGCTGCTGCTTCTCCTCCATCTTCTGCTCTTTATACTTTCTCATGAAGAACAACTTGTAAATATCAAGTTTATAAAGTTAGTAAATCAGTTAAAATGTGTGAGTAACACAGGAGAAGTGGAGAACAACCACAAGACCACCATAAAGAGGGAGGTGCAGGTGATGCCACAGGCTCCCATAGTGACAGCTTTGTCTCTAGTTCTGAGTTTTGTTTACTATCTGTAGCATGAGGCAGAACCTGCAACCTCACCAGGTATCACAGGTAGACACATCCATACGTCCCTCCATACGGAGGGTTGGTGTGTCTCTCAGCACAGATTCACCGGGAGAGGAGGAGAGACAGACAGGGCCGTAGAAGGTCAACAACACAGCAGAAGGACCAGAATCTGCTGTTTGTGTGAGGAGGAACAGGTGAAGAACTGCCTGAGCCCTACAGAATGTCCTCCAGAAGGCTACTGGTGTGCATGTTTCTCACAAAAATCTCATAAACAGACTCCATGATGGTGGCATGAAAGCTCAAACATCCTGTAGTGGGACATGTGCTCATAGCCCAGCACCAAAAAGCACCAGTGTTGGAAGGTCTGCCATTGGAGCCCTTTACACAGATGAGTGCAGGTGCATACTGAATGCATGCGACATATTTGGGGATGAGTTGGGGAATGTACCATCATCCAGCATGACCAGTTTGGCAGAGGGTCAGTGATGGTCTAGGGAATAATATCCTTAGAGGGTCACACTGACTTCCACATGTTAGGTATTAGGTATTAGTATGAAATCCTTAGAGCTGTTTACCAACTTTACACTGATTCTGTGGCCCCTGGGTTCCTCCTGGTACATGACAACGCCCAATCTCATGTAGCCAGTGCCACCTTCCGGCCTGGGCCAGATTCAGAGGCAGTTTCTTTATGAAAGGGTATTGATGCCATTAACTGGGCCTCATGAACTGGTGCCCTGTTTCAGGTCTGAAAAGAGATGTCTCAGGACACCATCCTCTATCTGATCAGACTTACTTTATGAGTTGTGATGATGAAGTTCAGGTAGGTCATCAGATCAGCCGGTAGTCTCAGGGTTTTACTTTGATTTTTGGTGTGCTTTAGAATCCAGCATTCAGTGGGTTGATGCTTTTGGTTTCCATTCACCACATCACTCATAATTTTGTCCTCAAAGAATTACACAATGTATATATGGTTGGATTACTGTAATACTTTACTGTCTGGATGTTCAGTAGGAGCAGAAACAAGCTCCAGTTAGTCCAGAACACAGCAGCTAGAGTCCTAACTAGAACCAGGGGATATGAACACATCACCTCTATCTTATCCTCACTGTATTGGCTTACAGTCAAGTTTCACATTAATTATAAAACACTATTATTACCCTATAAAGCACTTAATGTCTCACACCACAGAACCTGAGAGATCTTTAGGTTCTTTATGATCCATCACACCTACATCGATCTAAAGGTGCAGGATATTTGTTGGTACCTCAAGTACAAAAGTCTCCAGCAGGGGGCAGAACTTTTTCTCACAGAGACCCACAGTTATAGAACAGACTTCTAATTAGTGTTCAGGACTCAGACACAGTGTCAGTGTTTAAGTCCAGGATAAAAACACATCTGTTTAGTTTAGATGTTTATGAATAGCTTTTCTCAGGTAAAGGAGCAGATCTGGAGGCTTCATGGTTACAGAGTGTTTGGTGAACTGGGACGTCTGGATGTTGTCTCCTTACCACCATCACAAGTCACTCAGGTCTACAGACTGTGGAGCGGTGGGACACTTTATGTCCCAGGAAGTCCTCATGTCTGTGTCACCTTCTGGTTTTGCCTTTTAGTTATGATGTCATAGCTAGACTTGCTGGAGTCCCTGTCTGCACTTTATACATAATTTGTCTCTGGAGGGACAGACGAACATCTGGAAAAGGACAGACACTCCAGATGTTTGTCTTGGGAAGGTCAGACACTCCAAGTGCTCGTCTAGGGAAGGACAGACACTCCAGGTGCTCGTCTCAGGAAGGACAGACACTCCAGGTGCTCGTCTCGGGAAGGACAGACACTCCAGGTGCTCGTCTCGGGAAGGACAGACACTCCAGGTGCTCGTCTCGGGAAGGACAGACACTCCAGGTGCTCGTCTCACGAAGGACAGACATCAATCCTGACAGTGGCCAGAGGGATTTTGAGCCATTTATCTTGCAGAACAATGATCTGGTTCCTGACTCGCTCCTCCAAAATACTCCATAGTGTTTCAGAAACATTCTGTTCTGGTGACTATACATTCTTAAACACTCTCCATCTCCTTCGTGTGACTTTTCTGACAATCAGGCATGAGGTACGAGTCATTATTAATCTCTGTCTCAGGGGATTGTTTTGAAAATGAAAGATGTTTTTTTGTGTTATGAATTTTTGATGTTTGGACGGCGAGCCCAAGGGAAAAGCAGTCAGAGAGGTGAGTAAAGTACAAAAGCCACACTGCTAACTTTCATCTGCAGATTAATGAAGGTCACCGAGCGGCACAGAAGAGCTTCAATAACATAGTCACTAAAGATCTGGAGCACTTTAGGTGACTTTCACACTCCACTCGTTTAAATAACACACCTCTGCTCACAGGCTCCTGGATTTACTGCTCATCGTCAACATCCCCTTGTCCACTTCCCCCTCGTCCACATCACCTCGTCCACTTTCCCTCGTCCCTTGTGTGTAGGTGTGTATGTGTAGGATTGTGTGTATGTGTAGGATTGTGTGTAGGTGTGTATGTGTAGGATTGTGTGTATGTGTGTATGTGTAGGATTGTGTGTAGGTGTGTATGTGTAGGATTGTATGTATGTGTAGGATTGTGTGTAGGTGTGTATGTGTAGGATTGTGTGTATGTGTAGGATTGTGTGTAGGTGTGTATGTGTAGGATTGTGTGTATGTGTAGGATTGTGTGTAGGTGTAGGATTGTGTGTATGTGTAGGATTGTATGTATGTGTAGGATTGTGTGTAGGTGTAGGATTGTGTGTATGTGTAGGATTGTGTGTCGGTGTGTATGTGTAGGATTGTGTGTCGGTGTGTATGTGTAGGATTGTGTGTAGGTGTGTATGTGTAGGATTGTGTGTATGTGTAGGATTGTGTGTAGGTGTGTATGTGTAGGATTGTGTGTAGGTGTGTATGTGTAGGATTGTGTGTATGTGTGTATGTGTAGGATTGTGTGTAGGTGTGTATGTGTAGGATTGTGTGTATGTGTAGGATTGTGTGTATGTGTAGGATTGTGTGTCGGTGTGTATGTGTAGGATTGTGTGTAGGTGTGTATGTGTAGGATTGTGTGTATGTGTAGGATTGTGTGTAGGTGTGTATGTGTAGGATTGTGTGTAGGTGTGTATGTGTAGGATTGTGTGTAGGTGTGTATGTGATTGTTGTTGGTGTGTAGTGTTGTGGTAGGTGTGTATGTGTAGGATTGTGTGTAGGTGTGTTGTGTGGATTGTGTCGTGTATGTGTGGTTGTGTGTCGGTGTATGTGTAGGATTGTGTGTGGTGTGTATGTGTAGGATTGTGTGTCGGGTGTATGTGTTAGGATGTGTGTAGGTGTGTATGTGTAGGATTGTGTGTGATGTGTATGTGTAGGATTGTGTGTAGGTGGTGTATGTGTAGGATTGTGTTGTCGGTTGTGTATGTGTGGATTGTGTGTAGGTGTGTATGTGTAGGTTGTGTGTAGTGTGTTGTATGTGTAGGATGTGTGTAGGTGTGTATGTGTGGATTGTGTGTAGGTGTGTATGTGTGGATTGTGTGTAGGTGTGTATGTGTAGGATGTGTGTAGTGTGTGTATGTGTAGGATGTGTGTAGTGGTGTGTATGTGTGTAGGATGTGTGTGTAGGTGTGTATGTGTAGGATTGTGTGGGTGTGTATGTGTAGGATGTGTGTGTGTGTATGTGTAGGTGTGTGTGGGATGTGTTGTGGTGTGTGTATGTGTAGGATTGTGTGTATGTGTGTAGGTGTGTGTAGGGGTGTTGTGTATGTGTGTCGTGTGTGTGTGGATTGTGTGTGTGTATGTGTGGATGTGTGTAGGTGTGTATGTGTAGGTGTGTGTGTAGGTGTGTATGTGTGTTGTGTGTAGGTGTGTGTATGTGTGTAGATGTGTGTAGGTGTGTATGTGTAGGATTGTGTGTAGGTGTGTATGTGTAGGATTGTGTGTAGGTGTGTATGTGTAGGATTGTGTGTAGGTGTGTATGTGTAGGATTGTGTGTAGGTGTGTATGTGTAGGATTGTGTGTAGGTGTGTATGTGTAGGATTGTGTGTCGGTGTGTATGTGTAGGATTGTGTGTAGGTGTGTATGTGTAGGATTGTGTGTCGGTGTAAACTGGAGTGTGTATCGGTGTTTTTGTTTAATATCGGGCAGCAGGATGAGAACTCGTCTGTAAATTATTTATTCTGTGACTCCGGAGCATTCCTTCTGGCTCCTCCATGTTTAATATTTCCTTTTGAAGTTCATTAATTAGCTTTGCTGGTTCAACTCTTTTTCCTCCTTCTCTCTCTCTCTCTCTCTCTCTCTCTCTCTCTCTCTCTCTCTCTCTCTCTCTCTCTCTCATATCTTTACGTTCTTTACCTTGCTATCCATTGGCCAAACCATCTGCAACTGTCTCTCTCTCTCTCCCTCTCTCTCTCTCTCTCTCTCTCTCTCTCCCCCTGTCTCTCTCTCTCTCTCTCTCTCTCTCTCTCTCTCTCTCCCCCCCCCTGTCTCTCTCTCTCTCCGGGTGTTAATTAGTTAATTAGCGTTCAGGATGAGGTCGATCTGTTTCTGTAGTTAAACTGATTTAGACAGAATTAGAGAGAAATAGATGACGATGAGAGAAAAGAAGCCGCTGAGGGATTTAAAGGTGTGTTATTAAAGCCTGAGAGAGTGTGTGTGTGTGTGTGTGTGTGTGTGTGTGTGTGTGTGTGTGTGTGTGTGTGTGAGAGAGAGAGAGAGAGAGAGAGCTCTAATTAAATTGAGTGATGAAACCATAGAGAAACTGTAATTAAATCTGATATCACTGGGTGGGGATTGATGATTGATGGACAGTCGAGTGGGATCAGTTACTCACGTGTCTGAAGAGCATCTGATCATCTCATGATGTTCTGAAGAGACGTTTGTCTTCAGACAGGTGATGTGTGCTCACACCATATCAGACCCCACACTGGATTATAGCACGAACCTTAGTGACATCACACTGATGAAATATTTACTCATTAAATATTTAAACTCAACTGAATTAAACAGAGCGTCTGACACCGATGACATCACCGATGTCTTACAGCATCAGAATATCTCTCAGCTCTTCTCCTTCTCTCTTACAGTGGTGGGTGGAGTTACAGTGGTGGGTGGAGTTACAGTGGTGGGTGGAGTTACAGTGGGTGGAGTTACAGGGATAGGCGGACTTACAGTGATGGGTGGAGTTACAATTAGGTGTGGAGTTATAGTGACAGGTGGAGTTACAGGGATGGGCGGACTTACAGTGATGGGTGGAGTTACAATTAGGTGTGGAGTTATAGTGACAGGTGGAGTTACAGGGATGGGCGGACTTACAGTGATGGGTGGAGTTACAATTAGGTGTGGAGTTATAGTGACAGGTGGAGTTACAGGGATGGGCGGACTTACAGTGATGGGTGGAGTTACAGTGGTGGGTGGAGTTACAATTAGGTGTGGAGTTATAGTGACAGGTGGAGTTACAGTAGAGATCTATCAGAGCAATGTTTGGGGTTAAACCGAGGATTCTGGGATTGCAGTGATAGGGGGTCAGGATAGCCTGATGGGTGGGGTTACTGGGGTGCAGTTACAGTGAGGGGAATAGTTCCATAATGGGCACTGGGTTAAAGTGCATGGTTAAAGTAAGGGTAGACTTAAGTGAATGTGAGGGGCAATAATGTGGTTGGGGTTGTTATATGAGTGGAGTTGAGATAATTTGGTGTCAAACTGAATTTTTATTCCTGTCCAATCACATTGAAGGTGTTCAGTGTGGAAGGCCTGGTGCTGCAGGGAGCTCAGCTGTATGTGAAACTGTGGGAGGGGCTACGTGGTGGGAGGGGCTACGTGGTGGGAGGGGGTACGTGATGGGAGGGGCTACGTGGTGGGAGGGGCTATGATGTGAGAGGTGTTATGACTCTCCATGTGCTCATCATGTCTGAACTAATAACATTCCAAAAATCAGAATATAGACATTTATAAAGAAAACAGAAAAGTTAGAACTGTAATTTTTGGACAGCTTCTTATCTTTGAATTATTTATTTTAAAATAGTTTCATTTTATATTGTATGAGTGTTTTATTCCTCTTTTTAATGTTATCATCATCATCAGTTGTGTCTTGTGGTAAACTAAACAAAAATTGCTGCACAAAAATGTCGGAGGACTTTTAGTGAACTGGTTAAAGTTCAGCGAGCGTCTGACGTTCATTTTAATCTCAAATAACACTGAGTTCATCAGGACGTCTCTGACCGAGCCACAGGGACAGCGTCTTCATCAAGACTTTAAATGTCACTCAGTCGGGTGGAAAAGGGAACACAGAACGGTGCAAGCAAGAAAAACATCCAGTGAAGAGCGGTTCTGCAGACAAAAGGTCTCGTCACAGGAGAAGCGTCAGACTGGATGGAGCTGACAGAAAGGTTACAGTCTGTACAATTGTGGTGAGCAGAAAAGCATCTCAGAATACACAGCAGCAGAAGACCAGGTTCCTCATCCGTCAGCCAGGAACAGAAAGCTGAGGCTGCAGTGGAAACAGACTCATCAAAACCAAACAGATGGAGATGGAATAATGTAGCCTGGTCTGACGAATCCATGGACCCGAGCTGCCTTGTGTCCACAGTCCAGGCTGGTGGACATGGTGTAATGGTGTGGGGAAGGATTTCTTCACACATTATGGGCCATTAATATTTATCACTCATGGTTTGAAAGCCACAGCATCTCTGAGTATCCTCATTGATCGTGTGCATCCTTTCACAACCACAACTTACTATGGTCTAATGGCTACATCCTGCACGATACTGCACCATGTCACAAAGCAAACATCATCTCAAAGTGGTTTCATGCACATGACAACAAGTTCTGTGTTATTCAGTGACCTGGTCTGAATCCAGTAAAACACTTCTGGTTAATGGTGGAACAGGTGACTGATCTGCAGGAACTTCATGATGTCACCATCAAACCATGGAGCAGAATCTCTGAGCAATGGATCCAACGTAGCGTAGAATCCAAGAATTGAGAGCAAAGTGAGGAATACCCAGTATTAGTGTCTTCATCTTCTTCTTCTTCTTCTTCTTCTTCTTCTTCTTCTTCTTCTTCTTCTTCTTCTTCTTCTTTCAGCTTTTCCCTTTAGGGGTCACCACAATGAATCATCTCTCTCCACCTGTCCCTATCTTCTGCATCCTCAACACTTGCACCCACTAGCTTCATATCCTCATTAATATACCTCCTCTTTGTCCTTCCTCTTTGCTGTCCCTCTGATGTACTCGTTCCTAATCCTGTCCAATCTTGTCCCTCCCAAAGAGAACCTCGACATCTTCAGCTCGGCTACGTCTAGCTCCGACTCCCGTCTCGTCTACGGTGACACCCAGTATTAGTGTAGTGTTCCTAATAAAGTGGTCAGTGGGGGAGTCAGTTTTTAGAGTCAGATTTAAGTCACTTTAAAAGAGCCTTATAAAGAATAAAGACTTGGTTTATAAGGTGATTAAACCCAGAGAGTTTTGTTTACAGAAGTCAGGTCACAAATCGACGATTTCAAATGAACATGTTTAAAGTCATCAGAAACTCCACAGAGACATCAGGCTCATTTTCTGCATAATGACAACAAAGTCATTCAAATAATAAAGAAATATAAGTGACAGAGGAACAGTGACAAGAAAAAGATGAATAATTCAATGAAGATTCAATTTGAAGGAGTTCAGGAACTCCAACACTTAAAGCCTGAAGAATCATCTCTGCATTTCCATGAGAAATAATTGTGTATAGATATGAGCTGTGGGGCTAAAGCCGACGTCTCTGCCTCGAGGGTCCTGTAACAAAGTCACTCACAGATCAATAACCTGCACAAATAACACACTTCAGTCTAAATGATTTCAAATGAAAAAGTTAGGAGTCGGTTTAAAAGAGTCGGGTTTTAAGATTCAATTCAAACGATTCTATGTGAGAGAGTCAGATTAAAATGGGAATGATCCAGTCACCTAAAAGACTCGGTCGAAATTGTTCTCAAGTTAATGTATTTAATTAGAATTAAGAAAATAATAAAGCTCATCAGAGACCAGTATCGCTTTCAGGAGCGCTGCTTATTTACAACAATGTGGTTAATAAACTGATAAAGAAATCTTAGTGACAGAAAGATTCAGTTTGAAAGAAGTGTCAGTTTTAATGACTCAGCTCGAAATGCAGACAATGTGACAGCTGACTTTTATTCATTCATTCATTCATCTTCTACCGCTTATCCGAACTTCTCGGGTCACGGGGAGCCTGTGCCTATCTCAGGCGTCATCAGGCATCGAGGCAGGATACACCCTGGACGGAGTGCCAACCCATCACAGGGCACACACACACACACACTCTCATTCACACACACACTCTCATTCACTCACACACACTCACACACTATGGACAATTTTCCAGAGATGCCAATCAACCTACCATGCATGTCTTTGGACCGGGGGAGGAAACCGGAGTACCGGGAGGAAACCCCCGAGACACGGGGAGAACATGCAAACTCCACACACACAAGGGGGAGGTGGGAATCGAACCCCCAACCCTGGAGGTGTGAGGCGGACGTGCTAAGCACTAAGAACCCACAGTATAATGAACTGACAAAGTCATCGATGGTTGAGATATTAACAGAAAGATAAAGAACCCTGAAGCAGAAGGAGAACTGTGGAGTGATGACAAGCTACAGTAAAGGGAATGGATTCCTACAGTAAGTGGATGCAGCCGTGTGCATGTCTGTGTGACAGGATTCTAGTGTTTACCTACATTATAATTAGCCTTGTAGCTCGAGACAAAGAACATAAAGAAGGGAATCAGACACCACATCATTCTGACTAAATCTGCTGTCACTGGAACATTCTGCACATTTTATTTCCCCCTGAAACGTCACTTTTCCTCCCGCACTCACTAACACACTTCTAAAACTCTATCAAACTCTTAGCTCTTCTCTTCTTTTCATGCTCTTTGAGTGTGACAGATGCGAGTCAATTACTTCCTGCCCTGCGTTACCCACGGCAACAGACCGAAACCGGAGTGCGAAATATAGAATTTATTCTTCAGGGGTGAAAAATATAAAAATCAATAACAATGATTTGTTTTGGTGCCTGATGGCTCAAAGCAACAAAAAAAAAAGTTTCCACATCTGCATCTTTACAGTTTACTGCTGCAGAGCTCCAGGAAAGCAAACACGTCAGCGCACAAATTCATCTCTGCAGGAGAAATATCGGAGTAGTGATATGAGCTCTGGGGTTACAGCCACATTACAGCCTGATGCTTCTGCCTCCAGGGTCCCATAACAAAGTCACTTACAGATCAATAACCTGCACAAATAACACACTTCAGGAACAAGCACCAAGAGAAAACATCAGAATTCTGAGTCCATCAATCAGAGCAGCAGTGAGGAACTGAACTGATCACGTTGGAGGTTTTCCATCCGGATCTCTGGGAAAATGTGAAAATGTCATTAGATTTCTGTGGAAGAAGCAGATTGTCAGTTACAAACCTCCTTTTGGAAGAGGAAAGTTGAGGCCACTGTTCTCGACTAGGGATGTACCGATACGATATTTTGGATCGGTATCGGTGCCGATCCAAGCATTTTGAGTGGATCGGGTATCGGTGGTGTGTGACCGGTCCTAATCCGATACCCGTGGTCATGGGCGTCGGAACCATAATATGTGGGTGGGACAGGACACGCCCACTTTTTTAAGACCAATAATATTGGACCCACCCACTTTTTAAGACCAATAATATTGGACCCACTCACTTTTTAAAACCAATAATATTGGACCCACCCACTTTTACCGTCTCTATTCAGCGCATGTCTTTTTTTATTACTATTATTTTTATCATTTAGCGCCACCAGTCGAATCCGTTCCGC
>NC_062528.1:25188624-25193624 GCF_022655615.1 Tachysurus fulvidraco | reverse complement strand
GAGATTCACAGACGCCCCTGAATCAATATTTAACTTCATTCCAGAGGAAGACGATGTGTGCAGATCAAACACTAAAATAATGTTTCCTCACAGTAACTGACTGCTAGAGACAGAGATTTCACTCCAGGCCTGAAGGTCCTCATCACCTCCAACCACTGGATCAACATTTACACCACATCTGTACAAATTTATCAACATTTACTGTCTGTCTCTATAACTATTACTCAGGAGTGAGAGACAGACAGAGAGAGAGAGACAGAGAGAGAGAGAGAGAGACAGAGAGAGAGAGAGAGAGAGAGAGAGACAGAGAGATACAGAAAGAGTGAGAGACAGACAGAGAAAGAGAGACAGACAGAAAGAGAGAGACAGACAGAGGCAAACAGAGATAAAGAGAGAGAGAGACAGAGAAGAGAAAGAGAGACAGAGAAAGAGAGACAGACAGAGAGAGAGACAGACAGAGACTGACAGAGAGAGAGACAGAGAAAGACAGACAGACAGAGAGGGACAGAGAGAGACAGAGAGAGAGACAGACAGAGAGAGACAGACAGAGAGACAGACAGAGAGAGACAGAGAGGGACAGAGAGAGACAGACAGAGAGAGACAGAGAGGGACAGAGAGAGACAGACAGAGAGGGACAGAGAGAGACAGACAGAGAGAGACAGAGAGGGACAGAGAGGGACAGACAGAGAGATAGAGAGAGATTCTGTTGAAACAACATTTACTATTAAACACAAAAACACTAACATCCCATAGAAAACACCACCAAACCTTTACAAAACACAGCTAACAAAACACTAAACTCTCCAAGTGTTTACCACCAAACACTAACTTTCTCTAACAAACACAATCGTGTTTATTAAACACCACCCTTCTCCATAAAGCAACACCATACAAGTGTTTATTAAACACCACCCTTCTCCATAAAGCAACACCATACAGTACAAGTGTTTATTAAACACCACCCTTCTCCATAAAGCAACACCATACAAGTGTTTATTAAACACCACCCTTCTCCATAAAGCAACACCATACAAGTGTTTATTAAACACCACCCTTCTCCATAAAGTAACACCATACAGTACAAGTGTTTATTACACAAAGTATGTTCAGACCTGAGAATCACAGCACATCAACAGGGAGAACCAACAAACACTACAAAAAAAGAGAAAAAGAAAGAGAGATGGTGAGAGAGACAGAGCTGACAGTCAGAATTAGAAGAGAAAGATAAAGACAGACAGCTAGACAGATTGATACACAGGAGGGGAGAAAAAGGCATGATAAAAGGATAGAGGGCAAAAAAACCAAGAGCAAATAGAGAGAATTAATCAGAAAAATAACGATAAAGACTGAAACAGAGAAGTGAGAGAGAGAGAGAGAGAGAGAGAGAGAGAGAGAGAGAGAGAGAGAGAGAGAGAGAGAGAGAGAGAGAGAGAGAGAAATTGAAATGACTGGAAAGAGGAGAGATAGAGGATAAAGACAGCAGGGAGCAGAGAGATTCTGTTAGAGGAATAGTCAGTAGGGATTTATTTCTCTCTCTCTCTCTCTCTCTCTCTCTCTCTCTCTCTCTCTCACTCATACCCCACCCACCCCCACCCCACCCCTCCCTTCAGGAACACAGTACAGAAAGTTCCAGGCTGTAACTGTTTCCCTGTGGTTTTACCTTCAAGCTCTACAAACATCAAAATGACCTCCTTTTACACATCAAACAGCAGCCAGGACTCAACACCAGCAGTAATACCAACAAACACCAGAAATATCTATCAAATACAAGAGTATTCTTCATGAATCTTTTATAAGACACGGTCCTTTTACTTTACCCTAAAGCGCCAACTCACCAACAAGCTACAACAAACACCAACATCCTTATCCCCTAGCAACTAACATTCTCCAAACACCAAATACATTTAGCATCAAAGACTAAGTGAGAAAATTTCAACAATAATAATCCATCACATTCACCTACAATAATAAATTAAATACATTTATACAGCATTAAACACATTAAACACTAAACACCTCCATCAAACACTTATAAAACCCATCTCTCCTACAAATTAGCAATAATCTGTAATAAATACAAACACACTCTAAGCTCAAACAAACACTGCATTCTGAAAACACACACAGTATCCAAACATTAACACCAATAATCTACATAAAAACACCAACATTAAGAAACACTAAATATCAGCATAAAAAAAACATTAATTCTTCACCACTCTTCAGCAAACACTGGCATTCACAAATACTAAAAGACATCAATATTCAACAACAAACACCACTCATTAAAACCAGTTCTCTCTAATATTACCCACAGAACAGCAAACACCACAAGTGCTCACTGTACCATGATGTTAGTTATGTTAGTGTTGTGTGTCCTGGTGTTTAATTCCATTGTTTATGAACATTCTAAGCTTAGAGATAGTGTGAAGTATTTAAAGCAGTGATATTGGCTGCGATGAGGCTCAGACTCTGGGTTTAACTCTGAGTGTTCACTTTATCCAAAACAAACACCTAAAAATAAGTTCACTGTCAACCGGTGTTTAAATTTCACTAAACAGAGGGGCTTTTTACCCCGGGTCACTTCCTGTGTTTTCTGTGATCTGATATCTACCCCATGGTAAAAAGACCAGGTCTAAATGCCCTCAGAAACGTTTTGGAGACGGATATAACCCCGATGGTACCAACCCCTTCAGGAGGTGGTCTGGGACGCGTTTCAGATGAAACTGGACAGGTGTAAATGAACGTGGTTGTTCGAGCCACATACGTCAGCGCTAAACTCCTCCCAAACGGAACTACGTCACTCGCAGGTGACCTTTCACCCAGGCGTCTCGTCGGGGCTTAAAACGCGCTGCTGCCGCCGGCGAAAACGCAGCAAACAGTAAATGCTGTTTTTTGTAGCATAAACGTTCTGTTTCAGTTACCCCAGAAATGAGGGCAAATATATTAGCATTTTGGGCGGGAGCAGAAAGATCGGATCGATATCAGATTCGCCGAGACGCGTTTATGTGGTCTGATGTAAATGGGGCAGTTTTAACAGATCAGACAGCTATTGGATCAGAGACAACACACGAAGTGACCGGGGGTAAAAAGGCCCTAAACACTAGGATACAGAGAGAGGTGTTAAACACACAAACAGGTGGTGTTAATCCCATACAAATCCATTACCATCAATCAGGCTTCATGACAACATCTAGGGGATTATAAACAAGGAACTAGGGATTAGTGATTAGGGGAAAACCTGAAGCTGTAATATGAGACTGACTCAGTGGTGATCGGGGGCGGAGCCTGAACAGGAAATCCACAAGTTAGTGTAAAAACTTTAGCTGCTAAAAAATTACAAATATATATTTTTATAACAGGACTTACTGCTCCACAACATCAACACTTATTACACACACAATAACAAACACTTATACTCAACACTCATCATTTCCAAACACACAATATAAACACTAATACTCAACACTAAACACTAATACTCAACACTAATACTCAACACTAAACACTAATACTCAACACTAAACACTAATACTCAACACTAAACACTAATACTCAACACTAAACACTAATACTCAACACTAAACACCAATACTCAACACTAAACACCAATACTCAACACTAAACACTAATACTCAACACTAAACAAGAAGATGTGAAAAAACGAACACCAACAAAGAAGTAGGCAAAAAAGAACACATCTAGACAACAGAGAAGAGTAGAGAAAAAAGAAGAAAGAAGAAAACAAAAAGAAAAAACGAAGTAGCACAAACCAAGACAGCAACGCAAGCGAAAAAGAATGAATGAAAAACAGAAGCAAGAGACAAAAGAAAAAGAAGAACCGATAGATACACGAAGAAGGAAAAACATACGAAAACTAAAAGAAGAAGATCAATAAATCTTAGAACAAAATACATTCAAAGACACGAAACAACTAGCATATTAAAAACAGATAGGAACAACTAATAAGAAACAGACGAAGACACGAAATACTCAACGACGAAACTACACAAGATCGGAAAACTAGAAAACTAAAGAAGAAGTACTCAACACAAACGTAACCACTATACGACACGACACAAAGACTCAACACGGATGACACAGAAGACGACAGAAGAAAAAGCAGAGACCAGTTAGAACAGAGACCGCGGACAGACGAAATAAACGAAGAAATGCACAAAACAAAAAAGAGCAGGAAGACAAAACAGAGTAGAAGAAAAGCAGAGAAAAAAGAAGAGGAGACGAGAAGAGAAGAAAAACAGAGGAAAAAAAGAAGACACAAAGTAAAAACAATACAAGAGCAAGAAAAAACTATACAGAACGCCAAAACATCACAGACAGCCACATACACACACTAACAAATGACACAAAACCGACACAGAAAACAGATAAACACAAATCAGAACAGAAGAAAAAGACAGAAGAAAAAAGAAAAAAGAAGAAGAAAAAAGACAAGCACAGAAAAAAGAAACAAATAAGAGCAGCTAAAAAGAAAAAAAAGAAGCACATAAAAGAAAAAAGAGATGAGAGTAAAGGGAGAAGAGAAAAAAGACGGAACGGAGAGAGGCAAGGACAGAACGGGAAATGGGACAGGATGACGAGTAACAGATAAGAGGGAAGGAGGAAGAGAAAAAATTTGACAAGAGATGACACCCCTGAAGAATAAAGAAGAATGACACAATAACCAAAAAACAGCAAAAAGAAAAAATAGAAAAGAAAATAACTATAGACACAAGAGTTAGATACAAAGGGGTAAGATAAAAAGTAGATAACGGGTTGGGGTTTAATATAAAAGAGTTATCTACACAGGGTTATCTACACAGGGTTATCTACACAGGGTATATCTACAACAGAGTTATATACACAGGGTTATCTCCACAGGTTATCTACACAGGTGTATCTACCAAGGGTTATCTACACAGGAGTTATCTACACAGGGTTATCTACACAGGGTTTATCTACACAGCGTTATCTACACAGGGTTATCTACACAGGGTTAT
>NC_062528.1:25148624-25176124 GCF_022655615.1 Tachysurus fulvidraco | reverse complement strand
CACTAACTCACACACACACACACACACACTCACACACACACTCACTAACTCACAAACTCACACACACACACACTCACTAACTCACACACACACACACTCACTAACTCACACACACACACACACACACACACTCACTAACTCACACACACACACACACACTAACTCACACACACACACACACACTAACTCACACACACACACACACACTAACTCACACACACACACACACTAACTCACACACACACACACACTAACTCACACACACACACTAACTCACACACACACACTAACTCACACACACTCACTAACTCACACACACTCACTAACTCACACACACACACACACACACTCACTAACTCGCACACAAACACTCACTAACTCACACACACACTAACTCACACACACACACACACACACACAATCACTAACTCACACACACACACACACACACACACACACACACACACACACACACACACACACACACACACACACACACACACACACACACACACACACTGACAGTTAAGGTTTCAGGAGTTGATGTTTTTTCTGGTTCAGGGTGAAGAGCAGGAGCCCTTTTGTTGACACAGAGACTCAAAATTTCACTTAATTTAATTCTTAATTCCACTTTAATGCTTTTATTGTGTTTTTTCCCCTCAGGCATTTTTCCCTCTGGTCCCTTTCATCCATCTAAACATCTTAATATCAAAACCTCAAAAATAATAAATTCAGCTTCTACTCTGATTTTTTTCATTTGTTGACATTGAAGGTTTTTGATGTTTATGCTGTTGATCAGATGAGAGGATGAGAGGATGAGAGGATGAGAGGATAAGAGGATGAGAGGATGAGAGGATGAGAGGATGAGAGGATGAGATGATGAGAGGATGAGAGGATGAGAGGATGAGAGGATGATGGAGCCCAGAGCACTACAGAGGTCATGGCTGTTATCAACATCACTCCAGTGAACACGTACAACACGATATACATACGTTCAGTGGAGCTGAAAAAAACAAACAGAACCGTCTTTAAAACGGATGTGAAGGAGAGGACAGAGTGTCCAACTCGTATTAGAGCATGTCACCCTTTAGTCAGAGGTCCTCAGAAGACAAGCAGAGCTTCTGGTCTTTAATGTAAGCTTCATGTCATTAGCAGATTTCTCTCTGGTGCAATTAATAATTCTCTGTGTGGAGGAAGAAGAAATCCTCTCTCAGGGGGTGAAGCCTCTGCTTGGGCAGGAATAAGAAGCTGAAAAAGCCCTCCGTTAGCTAGACAAAGCACCTGCATGGGCAGAAGAAGGTCCTACTTAGGAGGAAAAGCCCCTGCTTAGGACATGTGGAAGTGTGGAGAAACTTATACAACAAGCATAAGAAGGCTAGCTTGTGGAAAAGCCCCGACTTGTTCTAGAGTTGTGTTAGCATAGCATTGTAGCATTGTTAATCCTTTGGTGTTGGTCTATGCTTAGTTAGTTCTCTCAGCTGACCCTAACCCAAGTGTACTCTCAGTCCCCCTTAAGGTGTGAACTGTAGGCATTTAAATTGGAGGCTCCGCTAGTGTTTGTAGCGGTTTGTAAGTAACTCTGCTAAGATCTTTAACACTTTCTAAATAAGTACCTAGTACTTTTCTTGTTCTGATGTTTTCCTACATCATATATTAATCTCATTTTTGGTTGGCCACAGATGTGCATCTCTGTAGTCACCTCTTAGATGCTCTCATCCTCTGTTGCCTCAGTATCACACAGTGGTGGTAGGTGGGCTCTGGAATTGCCAGTCTGCTGTAAGGAAAGATTTTATCTGGGCTTTAATCTCCTTCGACTTTCTGTCACTAAGTGAGACCTGGATATCCACCCAGAACACAGCTACACCAGCTGCTCCATCCTGTGCCTAGGCTTACTCTCACTTACCATGAGAAACAGGCTGGGGTGGTGGTACAAGTCTACTGTTCTCAAAGAGATGGAGTTTCAAACCTCTTCCCTTGTCTCATTCCAAGCAGCTTTAGTTACCTCTCCTTGTCATCGACCTCATCATTATCATCATCTACCATCGTCCAGCTTACCAGACTCCATGCCCCCTAGGAGACTTCCTGAATGAAACAGACACACTGCTCAGTGCTTTCCCTTCTGAGATAACCCCTTTGACAGTGCTTGTTCCTTGACATTCAACAGCTGCCCCCAAAACACAAGGGTGGAAATGTCCTGTATCTGGTTTTTACCCGTCCTACCCCAGCTACAAACATGACTGCTACCCCAATTCACATCTCTGATCACCACCTGGTATCCTACACAATCACTCTTCCTATCCCAGATAAAACTTCCAACATCTCTCTCTCCTTAGCGTCCGCTCTACCTCCCCTTCCTCTGTCGCTCCTGACAATCTTTCATCTCTTCCTGACATTTTCCTCTCCTCCCTTTCCGTACTATACCCTTAAACACAAATGATCTAGATGAAATGAGTCACAGCATATCTTCACTAGCAGATCAGACACTGCTGCCCCATTCGTGGTATAATAAGTGACATATTGTCAATTTGCTCAGAGTTATGGGTCGAGAGCATACGACTTCCCTTGGTGAAGTTCTATCCTCACGCTGGTTCTCTTACCACTGCTATGCTCACAACTACAGAGCTTTACAGGACAGGACAGGAAGAGTTAGATACACTTATTACTACAGCTACACCAACATGTGTGTTAGATCACATCTGCTGGACCTTGAGTTGTCCTCCACTGGTTCAGAGGCATATGGAGGTTTATCACAGAGAGGACACATGCTGGTTGACTGTGCTGTCAGGGAAACAGTGAGGGACATGTCCAGCTCCAGTGTCCTCATCCTAAAGGAGCTCACACTCTCTTCTTCCTTTAGACTCACAGTTTTGTTTCAGTATGTAAAGAAAATCAATGAGTCCATTTTGTGGAATTTGTATGATTGGGTGGTTTTGTTGTGAGCATTACAGTGAGCATTAATGTGAGCGTTACAGTGGAGCTAGCTATGAGCGTTACAGTGAGCGTTACAGTGGAGCTAGCTATGAGCGTTACAGTGAGCGTTACAGTGGAGCTAGCTATGAGCGTTACAGTGGAGCTAGCTATGAGCGTTACAGTGGAGCTAGCTATGAGCGTTACAGTGGAGCTAGCTATGAGCGTTACAGTGAGCGTTACAGTGGAGCTAGCTATGAGCGTTACAGTGAGCGTTACAGTGGAGCTAGCTATGAGCGTTACAGTGGAGCTAGCTATGAGCGTTACAGTGAGCGTTACAGTGGAGCTAGCTATGAGCGTTACAGTGGAGCTAGCTATGAGCGTTACAGTGGAGCTAGCTATGAGCGTTACAGTGAGCGTTACAGTGGAGTTAGCTATGAGCGTTACAGTGAGCGTTACAGTGGAGCTAGCTATGAGCGTTAAAGTGGAGCTAGCTATGAGAGTTAAAGTGGAGCATTACAGTGAGCGCTACAGTGGAGCTAGCTGTGAGCATTACAGCGGAGCGTTACAGTGGAGCTAGCTATGAGCATTACAGTGGAACTAGCTATGGCCGTTACAGTGGCCATTACAGTGAGCATTAATGTGAGCATTACAGTGGGGCTAGCTGTGAGCATTACAGTGAGCATTACAGTGAGCGTTACAGTGAGCGTTACAGTGGAGCGTTACAGTGGAGCTAGCTATGAGCATTACAGTGGAGCATTACAGTGGAGCATTACAGTGAGCGTTACAGTGGAGCTAGCTGTGAGCATTACAGTGAGCGTTACAGTGAGCGTTACAGTGGAGCTAGCTATGAGCGTTACAGTGAGCATTACAGTGAGCATTACAGTGAGCATTACAGTGGAGCATTACAGTGGAGCTAGCTATGAGCATTACAGTGGAGCGTTACAGTGGAGCTAGCTATGAGCATTACAGTGAGCATTACAGTGGAGCTAGCTATGAGCATTACAGTGAGCATTACAGTGAGCATTACAGTGAGCATTACAGTGGAGCTAGCTATGAGCATTACAGTGGAGCGTTACAGTGGAGCTAGCTATGAGCATTACAGTGAGCGTTACAGTGGAGCGTTACAGTGGAGCTAGCTATGAGCATTACAGTGGAGCATTACAGTGGAGCATTACAGTGGAGTGTTACAGTGGAGCTAGCTGTGAGCATTACAGTGGAGTGTTACAGTGGAGTGTTACAGTGGAGCTAGCTGTGAGCATTACAGTGGAGTGTTACAGCGGAGTGTTACAGTGGAGCTAGCTGTGAGCATTACAGTGGAGTGTTACAGTGGAGTGTTACAGTGGAGTGTTACAGTGGAGTGTTACAGTGGAGCTAGCTGTGAGCATTACAGTGGAGTGTTACAGTGGAGCTAGCTGTGAGCATTACAGCAGAGTGTTACAGTGGAGCTAGCTGTGAGCATTACAGTGGAGTGTTACAGCGGAGTGTTACAGTGGAGCTAGCTGTGAGCATTACAGTGGAGTGTTACAGTGGAGTGTTACAGTGGAGTGTTACAGTGGAGTGTTACAGTGGAGTGTTACAGTGGAGCTAGCTGTGAGCATTACAGTGGAGTGTTACAGCGGAGTGTTACAGTGGAGCTAGCTGTGAGCATTACAGTGGAGTGTTACAGTGGAGTGTTACAGTGGAGTGTTACAGTGGAGCTAGCTGTGAGCATTACAGCGGAGTGTTACAGTGGAGCTAGCTGTGAGCATTACAGCGGAGTGTTACAGTGGAGCTAGCTGTGAGTGTTACAGTGGAGCTAGCTGTGAGTGTTACAGTGGAGCTAGCTGTGAGCGTTACAGTGGAGCTAGCTGTGAGCATTACAGCGGAGTGTTACAGTGGAGCTAGCTGTGAGCGTTACAGTGGAGCATTACAGTGGAGCTAGCATTATTAGTAATGAGTACACCACCTCTAGATTTCAGAGCTCCTAGGTTTCCTTTCTGAGCTCTCTCAGGGCTTTTGCTCTTAAAGGAGGGATTAAAAAAAGACGATGAATGCTAAAAGATGGATGACAACAAAAAGACGCTCAGCTTTGTAACCTTACAGAGTGAGCTGATAATCCCAAGCTTTCTTCCTTCAAAAGATCCTCACAGGCTTTGAGCTTCTTAACAGATTTCTCTCTCTCTCTCTCTCTCTCTCTCTCTCTCTCTCTCTCGCTCCCCCCTCTCTCTTTTTCTCTTGCCCCCCCCCCTCTTTCTCTCTCTCGCCCCCCCCCTCTCTCTTTCTCTCTCTCACTCCCCCCCTCTCTTTCTCTCTCTCACTCCCCCCTCTCTTTTTCTCTCTCTTGCCCCATCTCTTTATTACCCTTTCATTTCATATTTAGTTTCTCTCTTTTCCCATCTCTAATTTATTTTTCTCCATACGTCTTTCTTACATTTTTCTCTTTCTCTCATCTCTTTTTCTGTTTGACCCTCTCTCTCTCTCTCTCTCTCTCTCTCTCTCTCTCTCTCTCTCGGTGAAGTGCAGGAATCCTCTCTTCTCAGTTCTTTATCGGTGACTGTGCTCATTATTCCCTTGAGAGCATGAAGAAAGCATTTTTCCCCTCAAGAGATGTAGCACTTGTATTCCTCTGTTTTTTTATTGACCTGTTTTTTCCACTTCCTGTTTGTCTTTTCTGCAGAATAACCTCACTCAGGTCTTCAGTCATCAAGTTCTATGCAAATTTGCATGTCAGGAAAAAACACAAAGGGAAATTCAAACACATTTAAATATTAAAGTGAAGTTTTTCTTCCCGACTGCGAGTCAAATTGGTGGAGAAACGCCGCATGCCAATAAAGGGCTTCACCATCAGAACAGCTCCCAAACAGAAGAGCTTTACCAGATGGAAGCTCAAAAGGTTCTCTGAATAAGAAATGGTTTCAAAGAGGAACCATTGCAGCAGTATAAGAGCCTCTAATTATCCAACAAATCCTTAAAGAATCCAAGTGTGTAAAGATAAAGATATGACACGGATTGTACAGAGATCATCGTTTAAAGGTAATATGCAGAACCTTATAACAGAAACATCCAGTGAAGGTGAACAATATGTAAAGAAAAAAACACTGACCAAAAGGAGTTCTACTTTCAGACAGAACATCATTATTTATTTATTTATTTATTTATTTAATTGAAGGAACAATGGAATTTAAAAAAAGGACTATTACGTTCAGTAGAACCTTCCTACAGAGTGTATCCCTCTCAGACAATGATCCAGGTAATCCTTTAGGAAGCTAAATGTCCAAGCTATAGATATTAAGCAGTGTTTATTAAGCATTACAACTAAACATATGACCTTATGTGCTACACGAGTCGTTCTACAGCAACCTTTATGGCCTACAGAACTAACTCATGGCCAAGATAATGCCAAGTAATGCCATAATGCCCAGTGACTCAGCTGTCTGGACCTCTAGGGGAAGTTCATCCCACCACCTCGGTGCAGAACAGAACAGAGTCTTGTAGTAAACTTCCCTCTTACCCTGAGAGATGGTGGGACCAGTGGGGCAGTGCTGTAGATCTGAGGGTGTGAGGTGCAGTGTGAGGAGTGATGAGGGCTTTGGGGTAAGAGGGAGATGGTCTGGTTTTGGCTTTGTAGGCCAGCATCAGTGTTTAAACCTGATGTGTTCAGCTACAGGAGCGAGAGGAGGAACACAGCAGTGTGGTGGTGTGGAGAACTTTGGCAGGTTGAAGACAAGTCACACAGCTGCATTTTGGAACATTTACAGAGGACGGATTGTGTTCATATGTCGACCTGCCAGCTGTGTGTTACAGTAATCCTGTGTAGTGATGACAAGAGACTGAACAAGTACCTGAGCAGCCTGTGTGGGGAAAATGGGAGAATCCATCTAATGTTGTAGAGAATAAACATGAGAGGAAAATGAGCGACATGAGCGAGTCACATTAGGGACATGAGAGGAAAAGGACAGTTGAGTGTCCATGGTTACCCCAAGGTTGTGAGCTGTGGCTGAAGGGGAGATCTGATCATTATGCAGGAATATAGTAAGGTCATGACCTGGGGATGAATCACCTGATGATCAGCAGGTCAGTTTTACTAGGATTGAGCGTTAACTGATGAGCAGTCATCCATGATGAAATTTCTGCCAGACATGCTGAGATCTGATCAGAAGCTATTTGTCTCATCTACATTACAGCTCAGTGAAATTCTTTTCTTTGCATATCCAGCTTTGGAGGTTGGGGTCAGAGCACTAATGCCCCTTTTCCACCAGAAAGACCCGGGTGCTGGTTCAGAGCGAGTGCTGGTGCTGGTTCAGAGTTGGTTCCACTGGAGAACCTTCTAAGAACCGGTTTGCCTTTCCATCAGTTAGAGAGCGTCACAGAGCCGAGTGTGACGTCACTGTATACGTGTCACGTTACACAGTGACGTTAGCGCAGCGGCGACAAACACAACAACAACAACAACAACAATGGTGGATGTTACTTTACTGTTAATGCTCATGGCTTTGTGAACCTACATTAACACCCAAACGCGGCGAATCCGACGTGTACGTGCGGCTCCGTGTAATCTGTATAAACAGAGGTTGTGATGGAGAAAGTACTTAACGTTATTTTATCATTAACACAGAAAAAAGATAGCATTAGCATGTAGTTACCTACTATCATGTGGGCTGATAATGTATCATATTGTGGTAAAGTAAAAGTCTATTAAACTTAAGGTACATTATCAAAGGTGCTAACAGTAGCCCCGCCCACATGTGCTAACAGTAGCCCCTCCCACAACCCCTGACGTAAGCGGTTCTTAAGTCTAGACCAGTAACGTTTTGGTGCTACTTAAGAAGAACTTTTCCTGGTTCAGAGCCGGTGCTTTGGCGGTCGAAACAGAAAGAACTGGTTCTAAATTAGGCTCCGAACCTGCACTCAAACTGCCTCGGCGGTAAAGGGGCAACAGTCAGCCATGATACAGCACCACTGGGCAGATTGGGTCAAGGGCCTTGCTTAAGGGCCCAACAGTGGCAGCTGGGCAGTGCTGGGGTTTGAACCGATAAACAACCCAGTGCCTTAACCACCTGAGCCACCACTTCTATGTGATTGGAGTTCTATTTTTATTAGAATAATTCCTCACTGCTGCTGTGTAATAACGTGTAACGATTAATAACGTGTAATAACTCTGAGTGCTGCGTACGCATCCACTCCAACAACAAAGTTATAGCGACCATATTAGGGATAAAAATATTGGTTCATCATTCTGAAATAATGTTATTACACTCACAGCTTGCAAACAGAAAAGGAAACCATAATTCAGAGCCACTTTACAGGTCAGAAACTGGTCTGTTTAGAAGGAGCCTCGGTGAAGAGAAAACCTGCTAGATTCCAAAGTGTCCGAGTTATTCAGAGCTGATTGAAGGCCATTCTGTCCAGCTAGAGATTCTCTTTAATATTTTAAAGCGGTGTGAGACGGCTTTACGGTTTATTTACCCCCCCACCGTCTGAGAACCTGCCTGTCACAACACATTAGGACGAAACCTTAGCAGGAAAAAGAGAGAAACTGGTGTAGCTACAGAGCCACTGCTGAGAACCTCACACATATTTAACTAGCAACACATCCATGACTTTAACACAGAAATCAGATAACACACAAATCAGGAAATGCTTCTCTTAGATTTACGTATGAGTGCAACGATGTGAGTGCAAAATGTGAGTGCAAAATGTGAGTGCAAAATGTGAGTGCAACAATGTGAGTGCAACAATGTGACATGTGAGTGCAACAATGTGAGTGCAACAATGTGAGTGCAAAATGTGAGTGCAAAATGTGAGTGCAATGTGAGTGCAACAATGTGACATGTGAGTGCAACAATGTGAGTGCAACAATGTGACATGTGAGTGCAACAATGTGAGTGCAACAATGTGACATGTGAGTGCAACAATGTGACATGTGAGTGCAACAATGTGAGTGCAACAATGTGACATGTGAGTGCAACAATGTGAGTGCAACAATGTGACATGTGAGTGCAACAATGTGAGTGCAACAATGTGAGTGCAACAATGTGACATGTGAGTGCAACAATGTGAGTGCAACAATGTGACATGTGAGTGCAACAATGTGAGTGCAACGATGTGAGTGCAACGATGTGAGTGCAACAATGTGAGTGCAATGATGTGAGTGCAACGATGTGAGTGCAACAATGTGAGTGCAATGATGTGAGTGCAACGATGTGAGTGCAATGATGTGAGTGCAATGATGTGAGTGCAACGATGTGAGTGCAACGATGTGAGTGCAACAATGTGAGTGCAATGATGTGAGTGCAACAATGTGACATGTGAGTGCAACAATGTGAGTGCAACAATGTGAGTGCAATGATGTGAGTGCAACAATGTGAGTGCAACAATGTGAGTGCAATGATGTGAGTGCAACAATGTGAGTGCAACAATGTGAAGACCCTTAACAAGAACCAAAAATAAATATTTATAGTGTAAAGTTTCAGTGCTGTTCCACTGATCACATCAAAATGCTAAATGCTGTATGCTAATATATAGCATATAGTCATCCCTAAAGTTTGTACACCCCCACATCCTGAACATGATACGATTACTCACTAATTACTTATTTGTCTATCGTTTACCTCCATAACCGAGTTGTGTCACGAAGGTGTAATGTTCACAACACAGATGTTCTGGAGGTGGAAACATTTTTGCTAAATAATTCCCTGAGAAGTTTCGATCATGTTCTGGATTGTTGCCCAATTGCAGGATTCTCCAACTTTTCTGTTCTGAAATCTTGAAATTATATTTCTTTACAGCTTCATTTTACGAACCTTTTTAAACTTGTTTATCATGTTTATCAGCTCCACCTGCCATACAGGTCATACTGCAGACTAGGGCTGGGCAATAAAACAATAACGATATGTATCGCGATAGACATGTGATCGATATCAATAAAAAATTTGTTCGATAAAATGTTCTTTTCTTTTTTTTGCGGGGAAAATTTTTATTTATTTTTATTACCGTTCTTTTAGGTTCTTGATCGGACATTTTATTCTTCGTCAGAAGAAAACCGAGGTCGAGAAGCAAGTTTGGTTGCATTAACAAAGGCACTCGCTCTCTGGTAACCTAGCAACATAGGGAGTGACACGCTAACAGCCAATCATGTAACAGAATCACGTTTGGTTGCACCATATCGTCGTCTGTTTATATTTAACACTTTACACTATTTTATTACACTTTATTAAACATTTCTTACATTTTCTTGAATTTCTCACCTTAAATGTTAAGAGATAATAGTTAAGTGTTCATTGTGACTTTAGACTCATGTTTACATTATAATTATTGGAGGTTTCCTGGTTGGTGACGTTTCTGTCTTAATAACTGAGGGGATTCTGATCAGACGAAGGTGAAGTTTACAATAAAAAGGTTTAAATCTAATAGATTTTTCTCCTGGTCTTTATTTTAAATGGGTCATAAACAATATCAATAATTATCAATATCGACCGATATGAAACACTGATATCGTGATACAGTTTTCAGTCATATCGCCCAGCCCTACTGCAGACATAGAGTTACTAACAGTAGGTCACTTATTGTTGTGCACAAAATATTGGCACCACCACCCAGCCCATGGGTGGCAAAGATCACGGTGTTGATGTGATTTAAATGGTGAATTTTGCAGGAAGGAGTGACGAAATCTGGCTCACCTCACGACGATAAAGGTTCAGTGAAGCTCATCTTTATGAAAAGCAGTGCATCTGCTGCATTGTGTTTATCTAACCAGGTGAGGAGAGACTGGGGTTTGTCACAAAAGGAGAAGACTTTTCATTTGCCACAACCAAATCCTAATAAACGTCTTTTAATCAGCAAAAAAAAAAGAAAGTCAGTGGCGTGACATTTGCACGTGGTCGCGTACCATCAGGGTGTTGTCTGGGCGCGTACCATCAGGGTGTTGTCTGGGCGTGTACCATCAGGGTGTTGGCGTTACACAGGTCCATCCTGAACATTTGGGTTCAGTGAGTCAGAGCGTTCAGCTCATTAATAAGAGATGACCTGCGCCAGATCACGACCTGCTGCTCCATCACCATCATTCTACATCCTAAATAACTAAACAAACATCAATCCTCTAATTAGGGAATGATTATAAAACACACACCTCTTCCCTTTCATGCTAACAAACCTTTAGAGTACAAACAGGTCAGGTGCTGAGAAGTAAACGTTTCCCTGGATGATGTCCGATTTAACCGATTTAACTGAATCAGATTTGTGTTACATGATTTAACAAACATCACAGAGTAAGATAACAGTCAGGAGGAATCCTGAGGCATTCTGTTTATCTTCATCATCATCATCATCATCATCATCACAACCACATGGAAAGCCACAAAAAACCCATAAATAAATAAAATCGGATCCTTTACACCATCTTCTCTGGACTGAGATGCATTTGTTATATAAATAAAAACACTAAGGTTAAACGTATAGATTACTGTAGAACTGGTTCTGTCATGGAGAAATATCTCACACATGTTCATACGTCAGCAGTGTGATGTAGGAGGAGAATGAACCTGACACATTAACGTTGTGTATAAACATTAAACATCCAGGGTTAGTGAAGTTCTCACATTTACTACAGTTCTCTCTCTCTATTTGTATATACACATACATACGTGTGTGTGTGTGTGTGTGTGTGTGTGTGTGTGTGTGTGTGTGTGTGTGTGTGTGTGTGTGTGTGAAATAAAAAAAATAAAAAGATTTTATTCTATGTACATTTTGATGTTAATTAATAAACAACATCTGAATATTTCTCCTGGTCCAATCGGCTGCTTGCTCCTGTTGTGTAGCTGAAGGTTGCGGTGATAAAACTTGGACATGTTAAAGTGATGTAATACCGTGATGTCATGGTGCTGTGTGTGTGTGTGTGTGTTGTGTTGTGTTGTGTGACACTCGTGTTCATTTACTTTTGTTGTAAAAAACAAAACAAACACAATAATGACACATTTTCACAATGTGATATATATATTTGTTTTGTTAACGATGTATCAGCAACTACACCAGACTGTAATATATATCTAACAACAAGAACAACACCACCCTTAAATACAGTGTGTGTGTCTGGGACTGTGGCACGAACTCACTGCACCACATTACGCCGTTTTTAATGAGTTATAAGTTTAAAGAAAGTAAGAAAAGTATTTAAGGAAGGAAAGATAGAAAATATCACTGACACCTGAAGGTGTTGTAAAGAAATGCTGTAGAATATATTGTGACACTGAGATATCATACAGTGTGTGTTGTGTGTGTGTAGTGTAGTGTGGTGTGTGTGTAGTGTAGTGTGTGTAGTGCAATGTAGTGTGTGTAGTATAGTGTGTGTAGTGTAGTGTACTGTGTGTAGTGTAATGTAGTGGGTGTAGTGTGTATAGTGTAGTGTGTGTGTGTGTGTGTGTAGTGTAGTGTGTATTATTCCTGTACAATAGTCACATTGTTTTATTATATCAAATTGTGTGTGTAGAGTTGTAGCTGTAGTTCATCCCAACAGGTGTGTGTAGTGTAGTGTGTGTGTGTAGTGTAGTGTGTGTATTATTCCTGTACATTAGTCGTTGTTTTATTATATTAAATTGTGTGTGTAGATCATCCCATATGTCATCCCAACGAGTGTGTGTGTGTGTGTGGGTGTTGATCTAACCTGGTATTGGTGCTGTTCCAGTAAACGGCATGTCTGTCTGAGGGGGGAATCCTGTCCTCCGTCCACACACACTCCAAACACACCAACACCAACACCAACACTTGAATCTCCATTTGTAAGTCACACCAAATCTATTGCTTCTAAAAAACAAACTGCTTATATCTGCAGAGGAACATCACAGGAACCCTGTAATGAAGTGTGTGCGCTCATCCATTAGGATGCGGATGAACAGATGATCAGATCTTATCCATGGACATGTTGAGCAGTAGATCTCTTCTCGTCTCTTCTCTTCTCTCACAGAGCTTTGAAGCTAGATGTGTTGTAAATGAGCCCCATGTGGAAGACTCTGGTTGATGAAGTTCCTCAATCCCATCCGCTCCACCCAAGTTCCTGCTCAGCACGTGTGGAGGAACATCTCCAGCTGTCTTACTGTGCATGACAAATGATTTACATGGACATGCTCGGCCATCTTCATCATCATCATCATCATCAGTCTGGTGTAACTTTAAGCGCACGAGCTCGGTGACGTTTCACTGTATTCCTGATTCATGTCAAGTTCTAGATCTTTCATCTCATAGTCGCGTGTTTCCTCTCACACTCCAGCTGTGTGTGTGTGTGTGTAAGCTGTGACGGTGTTTAAATGTCTCCGCAGAGTGTGTGAGAGTGTGTGTAAGCTGTGAGAGTGTGTGTGTGTGCGTGTGTAAGCTGTGAGAGTGTATGTGTGTGTGTGTGAGAGAGTGTGTGTGTGTGTGTGTGTGAGAGAGAGAGAGAGAGAGACAGAGAGAGATAGAGTGTGTGTGTGTGTGTGTGAGAGAGAGAGAGAGAGAGAGAGAGTGTGTGAGAGAGAGAGAGTGTGTGTGTGTGTGAGTGTGAGAGAGAGAGAGAGAGAGAGAGAGAGTGTGTGTGTGTGTGTGTGAGAGAGAGAGAGAGAGAGAGAGAGAGAGAGAGAGAGTGTGTTTTGTTTTGTTATATTTTTCTCTCTCTCTCTCTCAGATATAAGTCTCTTCTTTTTTTATTTTTTTCTCTCTCTATCTCTGCTTTTTTTTTTTTTTTTGTGTCTCTCGTAGAGGAGAGAGAGAGGGTGTGTGTGTGTGTGTGTGTGTCTCAGACCCGCACCGCAGTCAGTATTAACGCTGACTGACGACCTGAGCGCCTCAAACCTCCTCTCAGACCACAGGCGGTTCTGATTGGCTACTTACAGCGACCAATAACAACTACCAGGGGCGGGGCTTACTCAGGGTTTGTGATGATTGACAAAATTGGCGGGAAGGCGTTTCTTCCTCGCGCTGACAGGAAGCTTTTGCTAACTGTGTCGTTTACACTGGTCACGTGACTAATGAGATTTTTTAAAGGGGCGGGGCGTAATCCGGCACAGGGCAGGTAAAGTATCAGGAAAAAAATTGTCTTTCTTTCTTTTCTAATCACATTTTCTCTCACAAAATAAAGTTGTTTTTAAAAAAGGGCAGAATGTTAGCACTGAGTAGCCTTAGCTCAGGGGGCGGGGCTTAATAAACAGCCCATAATAAACATTTTATTACTAAAGGAACAAATGGACAAACTTTCGGGTTGTTCATGTGGAGGAACAAACATACTGTATATATAGTTATAACATCGCCCTCACTGCAGCCCTGCTGCGCCCCCTGCTGTCACAACACCTTTATAAACTGTGTGTGAGACATTTATACATGTGTGTTAATGTTAAATCATATTTAAATTAAAAATATTAATATTAGTGATTTTAGAGACGAGCTGTAGAACAGAAACCAGACACCTCACCTGTCATGTCAGACCTCAGGTGTTGTAATCAGGGTGGAACACATTCTGCTAAAGGTCAGTGTGTCACTGATGTACTGGTGTGACCGTCACTGGTGTCACTGATGTACTGGTGTGACCGTCATACAGTCCTACATTGTTGTGATGAACAGTAAATGAATAAAATGAGCAGATGTGAGTAAAAAGATGCAGAAAAGTAAAATGTTAACAAAAGCAAGCAACCAAAGACGAGGCAAAGAACTGAAGGATTTATTGAAAGAACAGAGAAATGATAAAAGAAGGAAAGCATGGCTGTGGTTCCATAAACGTACACACACTGTGATGGACAGATCTTTAATATTCTGTGTAATACAAAACATAAATGCTCTACAATGTTGACTTTATCAAAATATACATAAAGACCTGATTTTCATCTCAATCACCACCAAAGGAGGGGGAAAGAAAACAAAAAATAAAAGTGTGGGGAAGAGTGTGGCCCAAACACTAGGGTTAAAGAGCACTTACTGGACCATCAGCCGTTACCCATAATGCAACACCAGTGGTGCAGGTAAGTGTGTAATGAAACACATCAGATGGAGATTGTGAGAACCGTTCACATTCTCCAGTGAGAGCACATTTATCTAGTGATTTGGGACACAGCCTTAAACTCCACTCTCTTAAGACTACAAACATTTTGGTCTTTGTTTTTAACAATTAAAGGCATCGGAGAAAAATGAGGGAAAAGGAATGTGAGAGCAATAAACCACAAATCTGACCTAAAAACATACACAGCTCTGCTTTTACATCAAAACATGTTCACGTCATTCCTGCACCGGCGTAACAGAACTGACGATGCCCGGGTAGGGGCGGGGCTTAAAGCGTGAGGGTGGAGCCTCTTCACTCACAGTGGACTTGTACATTTTGTAAACAATTTTATGTTAATTTGCAGCACGTTAATCTGGTGGTCATGAACCTTGTAGGTCTGACAAAACGTACACGCTAACGTGTTTGTGAAAAAGAGGAAAGCTGTGAATGTTTTACTTACATCCAGGAATGAAACCAACTTTAACTAGATTATAAACATAAAGTGCCCAAAAAACCCATCTTCATCATTAAGACATTAAGAGGTTTAAACAGGAAGTAGATTCGGTGTGTTGGTGGAAGTGTAAACACACTGAACATGACACTGATATAAACGGTAGAGGCAGCAGGTCTGGGCTCAAATTACACACATGAATTTAGTGCTTTGTGCAGAAATTAATCAATAATCTGAGGAAGTGAAGGCACAGTGATCCATCTGCTCGTTCCATCAGCCATGTCAGAGTGTGTGTGTTTGTGTGTGTGTGAGATCCAGCAATAAACACAGCTCAGCAAGATGAACTAAAGGGGGTGGGGCTAAATCTAGAATACACAAAAATAATTCTACAAGAATTCCGATCATTTATCGAGAACCACTCGCACATTTAACTTTAACATCCAAGTCTGACATTTTAGTTTAAATCACCCAAAATAATAATTCCTCCGGCAGTGCGAGTGACCGAGCCGTCCTCATCCTCAACACACAATCCGCCCAGGATTAATATTAAATTTATCAGACACCCAAACAAATTAAGGACCAAAAGAAATCACAGGACGAGACCCAATATGGAAATAAACTGGTTTAAATGAGAAAAAAAAAAAAAAGTTTAAACTGATGATTTTAATCCCAGATACATCTAGACAGCTGAGTAAAAAATCTGCCTTGGATTAATATGCAAATCAACCACAATTAAAGCTGAATGTCTAATTTACAAAAATCCTGTGAACTGTCTGAAGTTCTGATATCAGACTAATATGTCAAACGAACTCATTAAATCGATAATAAATCACTTGGCAGACTCTGAGGCACTTAAACCTGCTTTTTCTAAAGATTCCAATATCTTCTATTATACAAAAACTGCCGAGAAAATCCACTTCATCTCCTTCATCTGTATCCGTGATGTAAAGATTGTTAGAGCACAAATCAAGAAACTAATCAAAAAGCCCCAACATGGCTCTAATATGCAGATATATGCTAACGAGGGGCGTGTCCTAGAGACTAATCTGCATAATTAACATACAACCAAAAAGGTTCCTCTACCAACATGATCAAAAGCCCTGAAGTGATGAATCTTCACTCTGATGTTCCCCAGAAGACAAAGTTCTAGCTTTGTTTTTTTTTTTGGAATATAGAAGATTCTTTATACCACAAGAAGAATGATACGAATATTCAAATTAACCTGCTTCATAATCAAAGGTCATTTTTCTAAACACAAAAACAACTAGATTGAAAGTCTTCAGAATTCAGATGATTATAATCCGCTACATTCTACACACCGTTTATAGTAAAATATCTGAGAAACATGGAAGTAAGGATACATTTCTGCTCTGGGAGTCGAATAAGAAATCTGTTCTTTTATAAACCTGAAAAGTCTACACTCGAAAATCCAAAGCTCAAGTGTTATAAAACAGAATTACGGTCCAACAGGAAGTGACCATATAAGGCACTTTTTTATAAAGGCAGAAATTATGACATTTATGAGTGGCAAATTTAAAACATTTTAGGGGCTGTGTGTATTCGTGTGTGTGTGTGTGTGTGTGTGAGTGATTGTAGGCACCAAGTGTGAACAAGGCAGCATCTACGATTGCGCAAAAAACAAAAACAAAAAAAATACCACCCAGAATCCCCATAGAAAAACTAAAATATATATATATAGAAAGAGAGAGAGAATAATGATAAACAATGATTACACTACAAATAATTTTTTTGCACCAGATAGTATAAGAAAACGTGAGATTACAAATTAAACCCAAATTAAAATATTGGGTTTTTCAGGTCTGTGTGAAGATAAGAAAATGCATGATGGTGGGTGTGTGTGTGTGTGTGTGTGTGTGTGTGTGTGTGTGTGTGTGTAAAACCCGGTGAGGGTCTCAGATGGTGGATTTGGAGAAGGACACACGGAGGTGATGGTTCTCGCCCAGATTGTGATTGTGGAACTCGATCAGCGACTCAATGGCCTCCTCCACTGAGCCCAGCTGAATCAGCGCCATCTTGTGGTCTTTCCTGAGAGAACAGGAGAAAAGGGGACACAAAAACAAGTGTGCTTTACAACTAAATAGATGAAAAAAGGACAGAACTAGAGAACAATAACATATGTACAGAAATTAAAGGATGAGTTAATAAAGTTTAGGTGCAGTGGGTGAGTGTGTGAGGAAGAGAACATACTGGAAAAACTTGAAGGCTTTCACTGTGGCTCCTGAACTTCTGAACAGTCCTTGAAGATCATCTTCACTAACAGAGGGTCTACACACACACACGCAGAACCATCAGCCCTACACTACATTAATCACATAGTAAAATTTCAACCTCACTTGGGACAGATGGATGGTGGAGACTTACGGAATGTTGGACAGGTGCAGGGTTGAGGATGGAGGGAAGATGTTGGAGTAGTTCTTAGAGCCAGGCTTTTTGAAGCGGTGAAGAGGAGAGGTGGAGAAGTCTTTAGTGAGTCCCTGGTCCTCATGTCCCTCTCTGGGAAGCTGAACTGTGGTGTGTTTGGACAGAGTCACACGCAGAGGCTTCCCATGCAGCTTCTGTCCATTCAGATAACTCATCGCTGACACACACACACACACAGTTAGTCTCTAGTCCTCCATCCATACAAGTCATCTTGATCTATTCCTCCATTTCTCATCCTCACTCACTAACCATCCCAATACTCCACCCTCCATTCACCCCCATACCTAGAGTATGCATTTCTCTCTCTTTACCTCATCCTTCCTCCCTTCCCAGCTCCATCACTCCATCACGTTCTCACCCTACATAACTCGTGCCTGTAGTTTGAGGTCATATTTACCGAGCTGTGCTTGTGTTCCGTCTGCCATCTGCACCAGAGCGTTCTCTTTCTTATTGAAGAGAATCTTCACCCTCATCACGTCGCCATACACACCTTCAACAGACGCACGCACACACACAGCTGAAATCAGTGGAATTCAGTGACAACATGCACTAAAACAGAACACTGAAGAAATCTCTAATAATTCTACAACTCAGGGACTGATTGAATAATTCTGCTCTACATCCTGTCTAACTCAGCCCTGATGAACGGGAGGTGTAAATAACGAGACTGTCTACAGCTGAGTGATTATGTGATCTGCTTTAAACAGTACGTGAGACATGCAGACGCCTAGCATGGAGTTTAAAATAGGATGGTGTTCTTTAGGAACCGGCAACAACATGCACTACTTCCTTCTCAGAAACCTGGAAGATCTAAACGTTCCTTCTGTACACTCGAGATGTAGAGTCACTACCCAGGGCACATCTACTTAAACACTGTTAGCTACAGGTTTAGAGCTGTGGCTTCATCCCAAATTACTTAAGAGACCTGAAATATAACTATAGGAAATACGATGAAATCATCATCATCTAGTTTACGAGAGATTAAGTGCGAGAGCATAAAACTTAAACACACACCAATTAAACTTAACATATAAATTGATTGAAATTGACAATTATTTTTTTAAATTGGACTTTCCAATTCCTGAATAAACTCCTTGAGACCCAAAGAGAAATACGTTTAACGTCTAATAAAAATGGAAATGCTGCATTTTGTTGCCGACGTGCTAATCTGCTAACTTCAGCCCATCCTCTGTGTGCGCAGCTGCCTGAAGCTGACTGGTGAAGACAGAGACAGAACGGTTATAAATATGAAACACAAAAAGAAGGAGATGCCAGTGATAACATACCGAAAAGAATAAAGAGGCATTGGGGCGTAACGCTCTTTAGAAACAGCAGAGGAAGGCAGCGAGGGAGGAAGGGAAGGGAGAAAGATCGGAGAAGTGCAGGTTCAACATTTCCGCAGATCCAAACAGAAGAACGTAAAAGAGGGAGAAAAAAATCCAGGAGAGAACAAATGTGGGTTTGTCGTTCGTCGTCAATGGGGAGAAAAAAAAGCCAGGATATGAGAGAGAGAGAGAGAGAGAGAGAGAGAGAGAGAGAGAGAGAGAGAGAGAGAGAGAGAGAAGGAAGAAAAAAAAAAACAACAGAAGGTCAGGTGAGTACACACAGTGTTGCAGAAGTCACTAAAATTAAATACTTTCACTAAGAGAAAAAGATGAGAAACAGATTAACAATGAAACACAGGAAAAGGCAAAGAGACAAAATTCTACAACTGAAACACGGCTCATGGTCAGAACCTCAACTCAACACGTCAAAAACTTTAATACTGCAGAAACTCATTTACTAAAGAACTAATCAGTGAAATACTCAAGTGATTTTATCTATAAAATTACACCACACACACACCTCAGGGTTAAGGTTACTGACGAGTAGGACGGTGTGTGTTGTGGTGTTGAGGCCGGCCAGGGAGAGTCGACCTGCAGCCGGAACACCGAGAGACGCCAACGCATTGGGAATACCAGCAAGAGACAAACCTGAGGACGGAAAACCGAGAACACAGAGATACAACATCACTTCCTTTCTCCAGCTTTATTTATAATACTGAACCCGTGTTCAGCTTCACTGACACGCACTGGACGTGAATAACAAGTTTAGAGCTCTGATAGCACGTGTTCAGGTGTAATCTGACCTGCTGCCTGCTGGAGAGTGAACGCTGGAGGGAACCCATGACTGCTCCCAAAAGGACCTGCAGAGATTAAACCAGGGCCTGAGAGAGAGAGAGAGAGAGAGAGAGAGAGAGAGAGAGAGAGAGAGAGAGAGAGAGAGAGAGAGAGAGAGAGAGAGAGAGAGAGAGAGAGAGAGAGAGACACACAGACAGAGAGAGAGAGAGAGAGAGAGAGAGAGACACACACAGACACAGAGAGAGAGAGACACAGACACAGAGAGAGACACACAGACACAGATAGAGAGAGAGAGAGAGACAGAATGAATTAAGAATGTACATTATAATGAGGTGGTAGCTTAGTAAGTTTGAATCCCAGCTCCACCAAGCTGCCACTGGTACAGAAAGTGTTAGCCACTCTGGACAAGGGCATAAATGTAAATGTAAAGCATCACTGTACTCTGAATCCTCCATTCAATAGCTGGACCATAGTCATATGGAGTACACAACCCTGCCCTGAAGTCCTTACTGAAGGCACTGGTGGCGATGGTCTGCTGTTCAAGCGAAGCCGGGCCATCCCCCGTGGGCAGGTCGGGCCGAGTGTAGTCTCTGCTCTTATCATTGTTGTACTTGACATTCAGGCTGGTGAGTTTGGAGAAGCTGATGCGCAGTGTACAGCAGGCATTATAGATGTTCTGTCCATCCAGGGACTTGGGGAGAGAAGAAAAGAAAAAAAATTCACAGAAATCCAGATGTGGCTTTACAGATGTGCATCATGTGAAGAAGACTTCTGTGCTTTAGAGCTCATCATTGAACAGTTAGCACCTCACTAGCAGGAACCCATGCATTTCACACAGTGAGTGTTATCTTCTCACCAGCTTGGCATGCTGAGCAGTCATGGCATCAGAGTACTGAACCAGAGCCTGGAACTGGTTGTTTTTGGTAAAGGTGATGATCTTCAGCACCGTGCCAAACTTCGAGAAGATCTACTCCAACATGAAGAAGAAAAAGAATGAGTCCTAACCAAGAGAGAGTCTGATCAGTCACTAAAGCTCAGAACAGGTGAGCAGTTACCTGGTGCAGGACATCCAGAGTGACTGGGTAGAACAGGTTCTCCACAATCACCCTCAGGACAGGACTATGGCTTCCAGCTCCTCCTGCATCCACACTGCTGAGAGGCACGCTGGCCGTCTGAACAGCATTTACTGCCTGCAGGGCCGCCTGAGCACGCTACAACATGGCATTAACACGGTGTTAACACACCAACAGCAATGTAAACTACACAATGTAACATGCTTCTAATCAGAAATGCACCAAAATGACACACAGAAGCTCAAAGAGCCAGAGCCAGACACAACCCAAAGACAAAAGGGTGGGGCCAAAAATCTTTGGGCCACTAGGAAGGTGGTATGTGGTTTGGGACACACCCAAAATGGAGCACTGAGGTGGTCTGTGTATTAGTGTGTGATTGTGTTTGGTGCTATACAGTGAACAAGATGTGTGTGGTTTGGGACAGGTGAGGTGTTCGAAAGGTGTGTTAATGATGTACCACTTGGTTGGGTGAGTTGTCAGTTTTCAGCTCCTTGTGGTTGGAGTACTGCACGAAGACGGGATGATTTCGTATGACCGGTGTGACGGAGGAGTAATAGTTCACCATGGTCTGAGCCGACTCCTCCGTGTTCATCTCCAGAAAAGCCTGAGAATTACAGATCACACATTTATACACCTCACAGTCAGGACAGAGCTCACAGGGTTTAGTCTTACCAGTGAGTGAGAAATGGCCAACACTTCCCTTATGACGGGCACAAGCATGTGTACAAACCCACCTGGTTTTTGCCTTTGAGCATCAGCAGGTTGGTCACTTTGCCAAAGGGAAGTCCTAATGAGATCACCTCGGCCTCGTTGATGTCGCTGGGTAACTTCCTCACATGGACGACTCGAGAGGGGACGCCTGGACTCCTGATGTCCCCTTTAAACTTCTTACTGTCGTTACCGTTTGCTGGAGACACGCAAAGAACCAGGACTGAATTTACATCCTCACACTTGCATCACAGTTTAATTAGTAATAAAAATCCTTAATAACGGATTGTAACTCAGGCAGCTCATTTAGATAAATGTAGTAGAAGGCTTGAGGACATTTTCTAGAGACTAATTTTAATAGACAGCAGTGTAAAAGTCTTAAAGTGAAAGTGCAGTAATATACACACCTGCCCCTGAGCTCATGATATAGGGACCATTAGAGACACAGGAGGTAAAGAGTTCGTCAGATCCCCTCTGAAAACACAAAACACCTTCATTAAAAATTATAAACTAGATAAATAATAAATGTGTAATATTACGTGTGTGCAATATGCCTATAGTGTAACCACTACTCTTTATACATTTGTTTTTGTATATACTTTATATATTATATATATATATTTTATTCTTTTTGTATTATTTTTGCTGCTGTAACAGAAATTTCCCCATTGTGGGACAAATAAAGGAATCTCATCTTATAAAACTACCCCAGTGATTAAATAGAGCTTGTTTAAAGAGTAAACAAAATACTGATAGATAAACCAACTAAACTAATAACAAAGATAACAAATAGCTAAATATTAGGTTTAAAGACAAGATTACACTCCACCGAGGAGCTATAATAAAGAATACATTACTAATATAAAACATTTAAAAAAAACAATCCAGTAAAAAAAAGAAAAAGAAAAGACATGAAATTAAAATGACGAAATCAATATCAATAACTAAGGTTTAATGATGGACGCGTTCTGTGGAAGGGAACGGACATTTATACACAGACCGACGCCCGGCCCTACCCACACCGGCCTGTGTCTCAGTACTGTATGATGGTCAGAATCTGTTTGGTCACATGATGTGATGAACAGGAGATTTTCCTCTCCAGCAGCAGCAGAGTCACATCTGTTGTGTTTATTAGTTTATTGCTGTAACAAAGGATAAACACTCATCTGTTCCTCATCACTCTATTTGTGGCAGTGATGTTTATATATTCATTTGATCATCTGATGGTAGTAACGATGCTGTTCTCATTCTATATTATTTAGCTAGCTATTTTTTTTAATACATTAATACCTTAATTTGATTTTGTTTACATTTTAATTTTCCTCTACATTTTATTTTCTTAATTTTGAATTGTATCTCCAAGTAATAAAGCTTTTTTGAGGCAGATATTTTATTTAGAACAAAATGTGTTTGCATTTATTCAAAGTTTATTTGCAGTTATTAGTTTAATGACTGCTTATGTAATTATTATTCTTTATCAATTGTTAAAAGTGAATTTTAGTTTATTTAGAAATGTTAATGTATTTATTAAAAACCTAAACACTGATGTACACGGTGTACTGTAGAGACGTCAACAAAGTCCAGGGATGACTTTCCTTCATCTCTCATAGTGGAGCAGAAAACAAGCTGAACTCCTCAGAGGAAGGAAACTGAACCTGAACAATGAGTGTGAGCCAGTGTGGAATATGACACGCCAGAGCGCGAGAGAGGGCACGAGAGAGAGCGCGAGAGAGAGCTGGATCTCCTCAGCTCTGAGGAATGTTGCTCCCTGCTGCCTTCATAGACTCGTATTTATTTTCCCCATCTGACAGAAGACAGAAAGCAGAAGCAGGAAGCCGACGCCCCTCTTTCTCCCTCACTGCTCTACTACTTTTGCACTCTGAAGTTTATAACCATTGAACATGCTTTTATTTTCTATGTACTATACTTAAACACAGAGCCAGACTAAAGCTGGTGAATGAGATCATAACTGGAGAACAATCCTGTAATAAACTCAGCTATAATGAAGCATCAGGACATACCTTTGTGCCGACTGTTATATCATGGACACCGCTGTAAGAAAGGAAATAGAGCGGAAGAGCGATCAAACACTGTTTCTACATGAACACTCAAGGAAACTCCCCCCCCCCAATTAATAGTTAAACTTTAACTGCTGAAGCTGTGTAACTCACTCAATGTCAGTGATGTAACTGGATCCCAGAGGATACAAATCCGTCTCTAAACGTCTGTAAACATCAGATAAATACATCGTTAATAAACATTGCATAACTCAGTAAAGCAGTGCACTCCAGAACGAATGACTTCTGTATTCTGAGATTCGGACTGCACAAAGCACATTTTACTGAACCAAACTGATTCACTCAGCAGCTCGCAGGCATACCAGTTGCCATAGCAACATCAGATGAGTAGGGCGGGGCAAGCGAGACACCATCAGTGATCAATAACCAATGATTTGATCTGAAGAACTTCGATAACATGCAAAAAAAAAAAAAAAAAGGCTAACATTTCTGAATATTAATGAACACTTTATTAATATTAATTAGTGCACAATGAACTGCCACAACCTCAATCTCATTCTTAAGTAATGATAACATTCATAAAGATTCATACAAACACCCTCCAGCTCAAGGCTGTACGCCCTGGCCACCACACCCTAGTCTCATTTTTAGGACAGAATTTTTTCATAAAATAAAAAAATTAAGCTTTTATTAAAGAATGTAAAAAGGTCCACATTATAAATGTCCCACATTTATTCATCATGATGTAGATTAAAAAAAATGCTTCAACAATAATGGTGTTAGAACATGAACTTTGACTTCAACTGTTTAAAGGTGTGTAAACTGTAATAATCAAAGATCATAATCAAGTAATAATAGTAACAGTAAAGTCAGTGTGACGTCACACTGCAACCACGTCAGTGATTGGGTCAAAAATAAAGCACAATCTGCCTGCTGACAAGGACTGGATTTTATTTCTACACAATATAAAACGAAGGCTTCATGAGTTTGTTTATGAGGAGAGGAATTAACACGAGGTTTCAGAATAAACTGAAATGTGGACAGAAAGTTAACTCAGTGTTTAATCAAAGGGGAACCTGAGGTAAACTGGCGTTTAGTCAAAGGGGAAACCTGAGGTAAACTGGTGTTTAGTCAAAGGGGAAACCTGAGGTAAACTGGCGTTTAGTCAAAAGGGGAAACCTGAGGTAAACTGGCGTTTAGTCAAAAGGGGAAACCTGAGGTAAACTGGCGTTTAGTCAAAAGGGGAAACCTGAGGTAAACTGGCGTTTAGTCAAAAGGGGAAACCTGAGGTAAACTGGCGTTTAGTCAAAAGGGGAAACCTGAGGTAAACTGGCGTTTAGTCAAAAGGGGAAACCTGAGGTAAACTGGCGTTTAGTGAAAAGGGGAACCTGAGGTAAACTGGCGTTTAGTCAAAAGGGGAAACCTGAGGTAAACTGGCGTTTAGTCAAAAGGGGAACCTGAGGTAAACTGGCGTTTAGTCACAGGAAAACCTGAGGTAAACTGGCGTTTAGTCACAGGAAAACCTGAGGTAAACTGGCGTTTAGTCACAGGAAAACCTGAGGTAAACTGGCGTTTAGTCACAGGAAAACCTGAGGTAAACTGGCGTTTAGTCACAGGAAAACCTGAGGTAAACTGGCGTTTAGTCACAGGAAAACCTGAGGTAAACTGGCGTTTAGTCACAGGAAAACCTGAGGTAAACTGGCGTTTAGTCACAGGAAAACCTGAGGTAAACTGGCGTTTAATCAAAAGGGAACTTAAGGTAAGCTGGTGTTTAAACTTAGCTTTAGCAGCTCAGGACAGTTAGCGTGCTAATTTAATCCAGAACAACAAACTCAGACTTCAGACTTAATGTTCGCGTAAACATTTCAAGTGAACGTGTTTATTTACGTTCTCCAAGTTAAACACTGATCTTAAACTAATATATTAACAAGAATCTTCAACAAGTTGCTGATGTACAAACTTGTGAATCGTGTCGCTTCCGCGTTACTGATGTCCGCCTGTATTCCGACAAACCCTGACTCCTGCGCACTGATTGGACAGTAAAATCCCGCCCTCGCGGCTCATCCTGCTGGTATTTGCTGTTCCCACGTATCAAACCAGTCACAGGACAGGGGGCGGGACTTGTTAGAATACGGGTAGGATTTAACAGCGCACTAATGTTACCCGGACATGTTGCTAGCTTGTTACAATGTTTTACACTGACATTCTATAAGCGCATTTATACATCAGTACAGTGCGAATTAATAAGGCGAAGTGGTAATAATGAAAAGCAGATGTACTCCCAGACACTTTAATGTGTCTAAACGCCTCAGCACTTACCCGTCCATGGCACCGTCAGCTTTGTGGAGCGTTAACCACATTCACTACAGTCCTTTATAGACTCACAAAATGGCGGACAGCCGCCACCGAGCGATTTGATTAGTCAAAAACCTGATTATGGGCGGGAACTAAGACAGAGTCTGTCAGTGTGATTGGCCAAAGTGGATGTCACTCTTAAAAAGGTGGCCTAAAAACTTTTCAGACTGAAGTTCAGTTTAGAGACTTAACTCTCACTGACAATGTCTACAGTGTGTAACACAAACTCACCAAGTGTTTCCAATTCTATAATATATTTTAGAGTTTTTCTTTAAAAGAGAATTAAAGTGTGTATTTATGCTGTGTACTATTACTAAAGAATCAGAATGAGAATCAGAAAGGTCTTTATTGCCGAGTACGTTTTCACGTATGATGAATTTGTTCTAGTACAGAAGCTCCACAGTGTAAACACAATGGCATTGACATGACATGAATATATATATAATATAGACAGTTGTATGTACAGTGGAAAATTGAAATATAAATAAGTAAGTATGTGTTTTAAGTAAATAATGTAAGAATAGTGTTGTGTGTTCTGTGTATGTTAATTGTTCATCAGATGGATTGCCTGAGGGAAGAAACTGTTCCTATGTCTGGTCGTTCTGATGCTCAGGGCTCTGTAGCGCAGACCAGATGGTAACAGTTTGAAGAGTGAATGTGCTGGATGTGAGGGGTCCAGAGTGAGGGAGTGTGCTGGATGTGAGGGGTCCAGAGTGAGGGAGTGTGCTGGATGTGAGGGGTCCAGAGTGAGGGAGTGTGCTGGATGTGAGGGGTCCTGAGTGAGGGAGTGTGCTGGATGTGAGGGGTCCAGAGTGAGGGAGTGTGCTGGATGTGAGGGGTCCTGAGTGAGGGAGTGTGCTGGATGTGAGGGGTCCTGAGTGAGGGAGTGTGCTGGATGTGAGGGGTCCTGAGTGAGTGAGTGTGCTGGATGTGAGGGGTCCTGAGTGAGTGTGCTGGATGTGAGGGGTCCAGAGTGAGGGAGTGTGCTGGATGTGAGGGGTCCTAAGTGAGGGAGGTTGCTGGATGTGAGGGGTCCTGAGTGAGGGAGTGTGCTGGATGTGAGGGGTCCTGAGTGATTGTCTTGGCCCTTTTGCTCACTCTGGAGAAATACAGATCTTGGAGACTGGGGAGAGCTGTGCCAATGGTTCGCTCCGCAGACTACCCTCTGTAGTCTCCTGAGGTCGGATTGGGTAGCTGAGCTGAACTAAACAGTCACTGAGGTACAGAGGATGGAGTCAATGATGGCAGTGTAGAACTGTTTATGCAGCTCCTGTAGCAGGTTGAACTTCTTCAGAGCCAGCTGTTCAACCTCCAGTCTGTAAGCAGACTCGTCACCGTCCTGGACAGAGGGGTCATTAGAGGTACAGTCAGAAGAAAGGTCAGAAGAAAAGAAGAAAAGGTTTCAACACACACATACACACACACACACACACACACACACACACACAC
>NC_062528.1:25141124-25146124 GCF_022655615.1 Tachysurus fulvidraco | reverse complement strand
CGGATGTTATTACATAAATTCTAGCGACCCAAATAACCTACTTTTGTGGTATTTATAATTCTCCTGACTTCATGCTTGTCATTAACAACTGAATTACTGCTTAATGCTTAGTGTAATTTAGTCTAATTTTACTCATTCAGAATCTTTTCTTTAGTATTTGTCCAACACATTTGGGGTAAATGTTAATGTTCTGGATAGTTCTGTATTGTTTCCATGGTTACCGCACCTTTACAATATCCATATAAAAGATAATATATGACATAAAAGATAGCGTGTGTGTGGTGCTGTGGCAGTTACAGTGATGTCAGTAATGTTATCATTAGGATAAAAATGTTAGCATTAACACATTCATAAGACATGTGGTCACACTGATGCTAACTTTAGCCATTCTGTGTCTGTTCTTACTCATTTCGATGTTTCAGATGAATCTACATCTCTATGTTTAACACACTTCTGTGTTATTCATATAAAAGACTTAAGTTAGTGTAAAAATAATTACGCTATGGTTCTATGCGTTATGTAATATTATTATAAATGCTAACAAAAGATGCTAACTCTATAAATGCTAACGTCTGAGTTAGCACTATCAACATTGCTAACGATGATTAAAGTAATTTAAAGTAATGTAATATTAAAATAACATTAAAGTAATGTTATTAATGATAACTTTAGTAATGATGTCAGCAGTGATGTCATTAGTGACATCATCACTAATGCTAAAAAAACGCGTCAAAAAAATAGCGATAGGGTTTATGATACGTTTTTCATGTTCATTGTAATTTTTTTTCCAATATTTATATGAATTACTGCATTGTCAGCAGCTCCTCTCTGGATTTTGTATTTTTTTTTTTTTTGTAATATTTAGTATTTATTTTGAGTAAAAGTTTTGGCCCCCCATGCTCACATGACAGTGCAGCACTTGCAAGGCTGCTTTTCTTTCTTGACCTCGTCCTGTTTGGACTCGTCTCCGTTTGTGGCCTCGTCCTGTTTCTTGTCCTCCGGACTGGAAGGGGCACCGTTCAAGGGAGCTTTCTCTTCATTCTTTCCATCCTCTGTCGCCGCTTTGTTTTCGCTGTCCTCAATGACAACGAACTCAGCCTTCACAGCATCCTCGATGCCCAGCACTTTCTTGGTCTCGTCCTCATCCTCTACGTTTTTGTAGCCCATGAACACCATGGTGACCGGGTGGTCCGCACTCGCATTCTCGATGGCTTTTGCATCTAAATTTGTGCATTCCAGCTTCGCCTCGATGCCAGTCACCTGTCTGGTTTTAGGGACGCCGTTCTCCACTGGAACAGACAGAAAAAGGTACGTGATCAGATTGTCTTATCTTGAGTATATCAACAGTCATAATGTTTTCCATTGTCTCAGTTTAACTCCAATCACAATGTCTGATGCCCAATTTTCACAGTGCTGAGTGTGTTACAAGTATGTCAGTGTGTGTAAATGTGTAAAGTCAATGTGTCAAAGTGGAAATATGGAATTTATTTCAAATAGAGCCATTTTTGAAACACATTTCAGGTAAATAATGTGGTAGCCTAGTGGTTAAGGTGTTGGGCTATCGATCGGAAGCTTGTGAGTTCGATTCCTACGTCCACCAAGCTGCCACTGCTGGGCCCCTGAGAAAGGCCCTTAACCCTCAATTGCTCAGCTATATAAAAATGAGATAAAAATGTAAGTGGATATAAGGGAATCTGCTAAATGCTGTAAATGTAAAGAAATTCAGTTTATACTATAAATGTTGATCTTGTTTCCATGGTTACTGAGACTTACAAACTTCTCTGTAGAAGATTTCTTTAGCCTCAGTTATTATATGTGTGGTGTTCATGTTTATTACCAACACATATGTAGTGTTGATGCTCTGGAAGATTCTGTCTTTTTCCACTCTCACTGTTTATAAATGACCTAAAGGCTACATGCTAACTAGGCTACATGCTAACTAGGCTACATGCTAACTAGGCTACATGCTAACTAGAAAAATCGTTCCAGTGAAAGAACAAGAACGACTTTTTGTTAAAAATTGTTCAAAGTTAAAGCTGAATATCTGGAAAAACTGGGACAAAGTTTAAAGCTCTTATTTATTTCCAGTAGGTTTTTAAACCACTGCATAAGTTATAGATTAGATTTTTTGTGTTTTTGTGTGAAACTTGGATAAGAGAATAACAACAAATAATCTGACAAAATATTCCTGTTTTTTGCCTTTTGCTAAACTTATTTTTTTTAAATACGTGATTAAATTTCATATTTATGTTTAATCAAACATATTATTTAAACACTGAATCTGAATTAAAAATGACTTTTATTTTGTGATAAATATAAACAAACAAATAAATAAGATATTTAAGAAAATGTAAAAAAAGAAAAAAGTTCAGTACCTGTCCCGGGGGCATCAGATGTCTGTAAGAGGAAACACAATCATGTTTTATGTAAAATGATCTGGTGTTAATGCGACAATCAACAACGTCACACCAACACAGCTGATTATTGTATAAAATTATGACAATAATGAATAAATAATGACAGTAATTTTTACAAAGATTCCTTTCATGCTAAAATGGCGGTAATTATTCATTAATAACTTATTTGCTGTAAACTTTTTTAATATCATGTTAATCTAATAAATAAACGCTTACGTTTACGTCTCCGGTGGATTTAGACTCAGGGACTCCAGTCTCGAGCTCCTCGATCTCCTGCTCCAACCTGCACCACGTTACACCAACACACAACCGTCAGTGATGTAATAACACACTCGTGCACACGGCATAACACTGCACAAGCGACCTGTTTCATTGTTCGGAGTTTTAAAGCCTGGATTCTGATGTGATGGGATAAAAAAAAAAAAAAGAAAAGATTTCACCTAAGCTTTAGTGACACAAGACTTCAGTTCCTGGGGTTATTATGACGTCAGTGTACAGAACATACACATCGGTCTGTACACAAACACTGACACGCATTCACACTAAATACTCCAGGACATGAAAAACGAATCCCGTCTTCAGGGCTTCAGAGTTTCTTTAAGTCGGTCTGGGGCATTTTCTTTAAGAACAAATGACAAAATTCTCCTCCTTTTTAACTGCTAAAACATTTCACTTTCACTTTTCTGGACTTTAAACCTAACACTTATTCTCTGTGATCCTCGGACTATCTCCGGCCTGTTTTTGCAGACTGTAGTGGATAAATAATAAAACGATCTAAGTGATAATCAAATATTTATACAGTCAATAGACTAAAATGCTAGTCCAGCACTGCAGTGAACACACATGGATCAGTCGCCTGTGTAAATTATTTATGTGTGTAGGTCCGAGAAGTCGCTCGTCCTCGGCTCTTTTCAACAAAGTAACATCGACCTCAGGCCGAAGCTTTAAGCCTCCATCGTGTGTCATTAACGAGAACACGGATCAATAATGGGACGAGGAACCCACCTGAGAACACTCTGCTCCAGTCCCCTGGTTTTAGCCTCGTCTTCCTGCAGCTGTCGCTGAAACTCGTTTTCTCCACTAGAGGGCGCACCGTCCAACAACCAGCGCTCCCTCAGGGCCTTCGACTGCACAGCCACAACAGAACATCATCAACAGCCACAAAGAATAAAAAGGAGAAATAAAAAAGAGAAGAAAAAACTAATAAACCAAGAAAGAATGAATGAAAAAGTCAAAGAAACAGAGAAGTAGAGAAGAGAGCGTGGAGTACACAGAAGAGTGTGAGGGATCAGGACCAGTAATGTGTCTGATCTATTGGACATTAATGTAATGTCCAATCTCTCTCTCTCTCTCTCTCTCTCTCGCTCTCTTTCGCTCTCTCTCACTCTCTTTCATTGATTAGCTCTCAGACATTTGGAAACACGTAGCCATTAGTGAACCATTAGTTTATCACTTTAGATAAGGTGCACTAATGCACCTTACACACTTGATGATGATGATGATGATGATGAAGAGGAAACGTTGCAGCAGGAGCCAGACTGAGAGCAGCAGTGCTCTAGTGGACAATTCACTATTTTCACAATATCCTGTCTGAGTGAGGATTTCACTGACCTTAGTTTGGTTGATCTGTTACTATAGAAACGAGAAGGTATCGGATTCAGTACATTAATATAAACCTGAGCTACAGTCAGAGCTGCTGTTAGAGAGAATGAATCAACACCTGATGACCAAGCAGGACTCAGGACTCAGGACTCAGGACTCAGGTCTCATTACTCAGGACTCAGGTCTCATTACTCAGGACTCAGGTCTCAGGACTCAGGTCTCATTACTCAGGTCTCAGGACTCAGGTCTCATTACTCAGGTCTCAATACTCAGGTCTCATTACTCAGGACTCAGGTCTCATTACTCAGGTCTCAGGTCTCATTACTCAGGACTCAGGTCTCATTACTCAGGTCTCAGGACTCAGGTCTCATTACTCAGGACTCAGGTCTCATTACTCAGGTCTCAGGTCTCATTACTCAGGACTCAGGTCTCATTACTCAGGACTCAGGTCTCATTACTCAGGTCTCAGGACTCAGGTCTCAGGACTCAGGTCTCATTACTCAGGACTCAGGTCTCATTACTCAGGACTCAGGTCTCATTACTAAGGACTCAGGTCTCAATACTCAGGACTCAGGTCTCATTACTCAGGACTCAGGTCTCATTACTCAGGACTCATTACTAAGGACTCAGGTCTCATTACTCAGGACTCAGGTCTCATTACTCAGGACTCAGGTCTCATTACTAAGGACTCAGGTCTCAATACTCAGGTCTCATTACTCAGGACTCAGGTCTCATTACTCAGGACTCAGGTCTCATTACTCAGGACTCAGGACTCAGGTCTCATTACTCAGGTCTCAGGACTCAGGTCTCATTACTCAGGACTCAGGTCTCATTACTCAGGTCTCAGGTCTCATTACTCAGGACTCAGGTCTCATTACTCAGGACTCAGGTCTCATTACTCAGGTCTCAGGACTCAGGTCTCAGGACTCAGGTCTCATTACTCAGGACTCAGGTCTCATTACTCAGGACTCAGGTCTCATT
>NC_062528.1:25126124-25136124 GCF_022655615.1 Tachysurus fulvidraco | reverse complement strand
CACCTCACTACATTACCACCTCACATTACCACATCACCACCTCACTACATTACCACATCACCATCTCACTACATTACCACATCACCACCTCACTACATTACCACGTCTCCACCTCACTACATTACCACATCACCACCTCACCACATTACCACATCACCACATCACATCACATACTCTTGACATCATGTGTGATGCCAACAGTAAAGCATCCTGAGACCCTTCATGCATGGGGTCGTGTCTCAGACAAGGGAGAGGTCTCACTCACAATTCTGTGACCTTGTCATAAGGAAAAAGTGATACCTATGTGTCTCAGGGCACAAAACATCATACAGCAGAAATGTCATATTAGAAAAATGTGCTAATGGTTTGATATCTGAGGATCTGACACTCGTACGTTTGGACTGGGCCGTGAACTGATCCTGAACTGTGGGAGAAGTGGAAAGTTACAAAACTGAGGCGAGTAAAGATTCCTACAAAGTGTCAGTGTTAAGTTAAGAAATGAGGTTAAGCATAAATTCATAAGAAGGTCGAGTTCAGTACAATGTGGTATGTGTTAGTGAGGTTCAGCTCTGAACCACTGAGAAAGAACTTTTCTGTTTAAACACGGCTGCTGGGGAAAAGCATGATTTCAGAGAAGTGGAGAGCGATCACACGCTGCGCTCTGAGGAACACTGCTGACTGTTTACACTGAAACACTTCCTGTTATAGCTGATCATCATCATCATCACCATCATCATCATCACCATCATCATCATCAAATTTGCTGTTAAACTGTATCACAGCTACAGATGTTTATTACACATTTTTGAGAACTGAACAACTCCAGAATATGAAACTACCAGATTTATATGGAATAAAAACACAGTCAATAATAATCGTACATAATTCAAAGCATTTGTGTGTAAATTTTAATTTTGCAAAGTTGGATCCCAGAACCTACGGCCACGACAGTTTACAGATACGAGATTTTGTGTGTTTGTTCAAATACAACTCCAAAATGTACGACTATGACAGTTTACACACAAAACGCTTGTCTTCACAACACCTCTTTTTCACACAAAACAACTGTCAAAAATACGTCATCACGTTCACAGGCATTACTATCCGAGGGAAGATGAATTGATTCCACGTAGTGCGCATGCGCCCCGCCCTCTTTTAAACCACTGGCGCCAAAATGGCGGATCAGCAGCCAAGCGCTCGCTCATCGTCTCAGGTAAGTTGGTTTTTCCTTCCAAATTCGGACATGTTTAAGGGTTAGTTATCACTAATAACAGAGAGGAGTAATATTACAGAGACAGGTTAACTATAGTAAGTAAGATTAGCTCTCAGTGTAATGTTACACGCTACAGACCACAGTGATGACCTCCTAAACAGCTGTATTCTTTAAGCACCTAATGTAACCTTACTGTTATTAGTGATAACTAACCCTTAAACATGTCCGAATTTGGAAGGAAAAACCAACTTACCTGAGACGATGAGTGAGCGCTTGGCTGCTGATCCGCCATTTCGGCGCCAGTGGTTTAAAAGAGGGCGGGGCGCATGCGCATTTTGTGTAATCGATTCATCTTCCCTCGGATAGTAATGCCTGTGAACGTGATGACGTATTTTTGACAGTTGTTTCACAGACCGTTTTCATGTGAAAAAGAGGTGTTGTGAAGACAAGCGTTGTGTGTAAACTTTCATAGTCGTACATTTTGGAGTCGTATTTGAACAAACACACAAAATCTCGTATCTGAAACTGTCGTGGTCGTAGGTTTTGGGATCCAACTCCGCAAAATTAAAATTTACACACAAATGCTTTGAATTACGTACGATTATTATTGACAGTGTTTTTATTCCATAGATTTACAGCTGTGAGAATGAAAGACTGGGAAGATGGTGAGAACATCCAGTGTGTATGATAACAACAGGAGAAATTCCTCTTCTGTGAAGTGGGACAAAACTCAACACCTGCTGTGTGTTTACTGAAATACAGAAACTTTACAGCTCGCATTATCCACATATTTATCACATATCTCTGTTTGGGAGTTGGCACGACGAAAATATCAGTATTATTAAGCATAATTATTCAAATATCAGATATTTCTGTAATATGTGTTATATATGTTAGCAAGTGAGGTGTAAAGTGAGGTGTAAAGTGAGGTGTAAAGTGAGGTTTAGAGTGAGGTGTAAAGTGAGGTTTAGAGTAAGGTTTAGAGAGAGGTGTAAAGTGAGGTGTAAAGTGAGGTTTAGAGTGAGGTGTAATTTGGTTAGAGGATGTGTAACGTGGGGTAATTGAAGTTTAGATTGAGGGTGAAGTGCATTATATATATGTGTGAAGTTAGGTTTAGAGAATAGTGTGATTTAGTTTCGCGCGGCGGTGTCCCGTGCGGTTTCCCGTGCGGTGTCCCGAGTGCTGTGTCCCGTCCGGTTTCGCGCGCGGGGGTCCCGTGGCGGTTTCGCGTGCGGTTTCGCGTGCGGTGCCCGTGCTTTTTCTCGCTGCGGTGTCCCGCGCGGTTCCCTTGTCAGGTTTAGAGTGAGGTGTAAAGTGAGGTTTAGAGAGAGGTGTAAAGTGAGGTGTAAAGTGAGGTTTAGAGTGAGGTGTAAAGTGAGGTTTAGAGTGAGGTGTGAAGTGAGGTTTAGAGAGAGGTGTAAAGTGAGGTGTAAAGTGAGGTTTAGAGTGAGGTGTAAAGTGAGGTTTAGAGAGAGGTGTAAAGTGAGGTTTAGAGTGAGGTTTAGAGTGAGGTGTAAAGTGAGGTCTAGAGTGAGGTGTAAAGCGAGGTGTAAAGTGAGGTTTAGAGTGAGGTGTAAAGTGAGGTTTAGAGTGAGGTGTAAAGTGAGGTTTAGAGTGAGGTACACAGCAGGACAGGTTTGGATCAGTGACTCTGTAGTGGGACTCTGATTATCAGCTGCAGCTCTCTGATAGAGACAGGAAGAGATCTGGGTGAAGGGTTAAGACAATAACACACCATTAACAGACTAAAAGCTTTACTGCACTCGTTCAGCTCAGGTTTCTTCTCCTGACTGCATGTTTCTGTAGATGTTCAACAGGATTCAGATCTGTGTTTAGTTTGAAGCTGTTCTTTACTGCTTTGAACTGTGCAGTAAGTTTTAGTCCAGAATTCCTCCACAGACTTGAGAATTCATTTTGTCCTTCACAGGTTAAAGGCGCAGACACAGTAAAGCAGATCCTCACCATACCTGAGCCTCACTGTAGCCATCACAGCCTTCATCTCCTCAAGCTAATGAGATTTATCCCAAATCTCCAGTTCTGGCTCATCTCTCCAATGTACTATAGCTTGTTAGTCTCAAGTTTAGTAAAATACAGTACATTTTATTTCTCTGGAATCCTCCTGATCAGCTGACCCGACTCTGGTGTACCTCGACCTTCAGTTCAGCTTGTATCTCTCTTCCTCTTGTATCTCTCTCCTTCTTTCTCTTTTCTTTGGCTGTTTTCTACTCACTGTTTTCTATTCACTCTTTCTGCTCAATCCAAATCAATTCTCTTCTCATGCTCATATCCCATAAACTTCTTAACAACATATATATATTTGTGTGTGTGTGTGTGTGTGTGTGTGTGTGTGTGTGTGATATCAATGAAATAAAACAATTATCACTGTTATCCAGTTAAACAGAATCCAACACTTATCTCCAGACCATTTCTGAAAGTTTTTCTATAATTTCTTCTCACACTTTCTTTGCTTAACTCTATTACTGTGCTGTTAGACATGCAGGTGACACACGAGACAAACGAATTTAATGTAATTACTTCTCAGGAAAACTGAACATTTCTTTAAGAGGACCAACAAACGTCCCTACAACAGTTCTGTTTAATATCGTTCCATTTAAAACATGCGCAGAAAGGCGGAGCAAATCCTACCTGTATCAAGTCAAAGGGACAATAACACCACACACACACACACACACACACACACACACACACACACACACACACACACACACACACACACACACACACACACGGCCATATTGGAGCCTCCCACCCACCCGAGAATGTATATCATCACCATCACCATGGGCGTGCACACGCGTATTAACACACACACACACACACACACACACACACACACACACACACACACACACACACACACACACACACACACACACACACACACCATGTCATGATCTCAGTAAACAACAATGCGCTTTAAAGGAAAAAAATCAGCGCGCGCTCACCATCGACATCACTGTATTATTGCATGTTTATTAATCTAGCAGCGCGCGCGCGCGCGCGCACACACACACACACACGCACGCACGCACGTATACATACACACACACAGCATGCATTAATGAAAATTGGGCAGTTTACTCACTCAGAACGTTGTGCTTCCTTTTTCCTCCTCTGCTTTTTTATTAATGAAGAAAGACGGAATAAAATCTCGGTCTCGCGCACAGTACCGAGATCAGTGTGGAACTGCAGGTCGGACAATTTATGTTTATTTCCGTTAATATTCTATTCTCTGATGACGCGCTGCACAAATGAATAAAAACCCCGAATTAAAGGGCTGGAGCTCGTCCTGTGTGCTGCCTGCCTTTCTCCTGGGTTTCTACGGTTTTAACGGGGAGCGACGCTCAACCCGACAACGAGCACGAGCCAGCGGAATACACACACACACACACACACACACACACACACACACACACACCCATGCGCGCGCGCGCGCACACACACACACACACACACACACACTCACGGTCCCTCCTGCTCTCTCTCTCTCTCTCTCTCTCTCTCTCTCTCTCTCTCTCTCTCTCTCTCTCTCTCTCTCTCTCTCTCTCTCTCTGCTGTAGTGTGCAGGGAAGGATGGATTGCCGGTTGCCGGATTGATTGTTTCTGCCCTAATTGGCCAATTGAGTCATTGTGGAGTCGGAAACATCTGACTGTCACATGACATTTACATTCTAAAGGTAATGACATTACTGAGTCTCCTTCAGTACAGATGTCTGTGTTCATAGTACAGGGTCATCGTGTCACCACCAGTTTGTCTTTCACGTCCAATTGTCACGTTTTAAAATGATTCATCTCTCTCTTATATCTACACCACCTTCAGGGATGATGGACCATCTTGTTACTGAACGACACTTCACACGTTTTCACTGTTCATGGCTCCTCGAGTCTTGGGGACAGAGGAGTTTACACGCCGTTACTGTTTCACAATCACATGACGAGCTTAAAGAGAGAGAGAATAAAGAGGAGGTTGGAGAGGGTTTAAAGCTGCTATAATGGAAGTGACAACAGGAACTAACTCACTCCTTCATCAGGAAACGGTTACAAAGCTCTGAAACTGGAGACTCCTTCAATACAACAGTAAACAAACATCTCCTAACAGAGAACACATAACTGCACACATCATTGGTGTACACATGAATTTCACCTGTTGTGTCCATGTGGTTTTCCTCAGGGTTCTCTGGTTTCCTCCCAACCACATCCCTGGGGACTGACTAAGATAAATAAATTCTAGCTGTGTGTGTGTGTGTGTGTGTGTGTGTGTGTGTGTGTGTGTGTGTGTGTGTGTGTTTGTGCATGGGTATGTGCATGTGTGTGTGAGTGCGTGTGAGTGTGTACATATGTGTGTGTGTACATGTGTGTGTGAGTGTGTGTGAGTGTGTACATATGTGTGTGTGTACATGTGTGTGTGAGTGTGTACGTGTGTATGTGTGTGTGTGTCCGTACATTTGTGAGTGTGCACATGTGTGTGTCTGTGCATTGTGTGTGTCAGTGTGTACGTGTGTGTACATGTGTGTGTGTACGTGTGTGTGTGTGTGTGTGTGTGTGTGTGTGTGTGTGTGTCTGTACATGTGTGAGTGTGTACATGTGTAGTGTGTGAGTGTACACGTGTGTATGTGTGTGTGTGTGTCTGTACATGTGTGAGTGTTTACATGTGTGTGTGAGTGTACTTGTGTGTGTCTATACATGTGTGAGTGTTTACATGTGTGTGTGTCTGTACAGTGTGTGTGTGAGACCCTGTAATGGCCCCAGGGTGTACTCCCACCTCACTCCCAATATTCCCGGATTATCTCTGGTGTTCTTCTTCACCAGACAGAATGAAGCTCTTCCTGAAAGTCAGTGACTGAGCTATTTATTTATTTATTTATTTATTTATTTATTGTAACTCGCTTCATAACATTATCTACAGACTCTGATGTATAAACTGTTCTAAATACATTAACTCCACAATATAACGACAAGAAGGTCAAATAATGAGATTAACTAAATATATATTTAAAGCCATCATTTTTTTTTTAAAGCCATCATTGTTGGGGTTTTACTGGATATCGGTGACGTCATTAACTCCTCCCCTTCCTTGAAATTCTACTGATTTACTATCTTATTATTTATTAAACTCTTAAACTCTGTCTGTTACTTTGTCTCTGTATTTTGTTTGTCTTCTATTTTAATTTTTAATTAACTTTTCATCAAATTTTCTTTGAATATTAAACAATTATCATTTATTATATAATAATAAATACATAAATAATAAATACAATAAATTCAAACACAATAGAATTAATTTAATAATAGCGATTTATTATTATTATTATTATTATTATTATTATTATTATTATTATTATTATTATTATTGTTGTTGTTGTTGTTATTATTATTATAAATTCTCTGACGGTTTAATTCACACAAACCAAATTTAAAAACAAATAATTAAGAAAATCATTTATTTTGATGGACACTGATCAATAATTGTCTATATTTGTGGATAAGTTTAATTTAAAAAGATTTATCGTATAAATTAAATATATTGAAGGTGGTCAAAGTGAGTTCGGAAAGATAACATGATAAATTAAGAAGTGTTATTACCGTTAGACCTCGTTATTTATCGTAATGATCATATTCACACACACACACACACACACACACACACACACACACACACACACACACACACACACACACACACACACACACACACACACACACACCTCGTTATAATTCAGTCACTCCGCCTGCTGCCTCTGTGTGAATCTCACGCTGATGGCGCCCTCTAGCGTGGACGAGCAACTCAACACATCATACAGTCAGAGTAGTGACATTAATCACACACACATACACACACACATACACAAACAAACACACACACACACACACACACACACACACACACACACACACACACACACACACACACACACACTGTTCAGAAAGTAAGAGTAAGAATAAGAGTTATATAATAATTTGTATCGAATTTTATTTTATTTTTTACTAAAACTTCAATAAGAAAGAAGATTTCCTTGTTGCTATAGAAGTCCTTCCACAAACGAACACACATAAATAAAATTCATGCAACAAACACACGTCAAAAACAGTTGCTTGTATAAAAGTCTTCTCGTGTTCCAACGTCTCTGTACATCACGCTAGTGGAGAAGATCTTCAACACATCAGTGTAAATCTACAAATATTTTTTCCACATTTTAATTTAGCTTCAAATCCATGATGGAAACAAACAGAGTCAAATGAGATCTTTCCGATTCTCAGTTGTGTGGTTGCATATTTCACTCCAGTAAGATCACGATCTCGTCTTCCTGCTGGTTCAGTTTCCTTTTCCTGTTTTCTGTGCTGGTTCGGGTATCGAGGATGTGATCGAGGCCATGATGAGAACCTTCACTCCTTCATCAAGTCTCCATACATACAGACCCTTCTCCAACAAACTCGCCCCAAAAATCCCTACCCCAATAAACAGCAACCAACAAACCCCACCCCAATATACCCCGCCCCTAACAAACCCCACACCAATAAACCCCGCCCCTAACAAACACCACCACAATAAACCCCGCCCCTAACAAACACCACCCCGATATAAACCCATCCCATGTGCCAGTCAACACGTGAATCTTGAATGACTGACAGTTTTGTAGGTATTTTAAACTCTCTAACTGAGAGGCTAAAAGTCAGCACTTTATCTAAGGAACGGTTTCATCTATAAAAGATTGAATTAAATAGAACTAGAAGAAAGTTTCAGATCTAACACTCTACAAGTCATTATTGTAGTACTGAGAGTTGGGCAGGAAGTGAGAACGCTGTGAGTCAGATGTGTGTATACACAAGCTTTCACAGTAAACACCTGATTATAGACACTAGAAACGTTTACACACTTTCTTTTTCTTATCCTTTCAGGAACATGTGACACAATCAGACAGCATCTAAATTTTAACTAAAACAGACAATCTGCAGCTTTTTTCTCCTCAAGCACCATAAAACTCTGTTAAAACCTCGGTAACGTATGCAGTTCCGGCCGAAGTGTCACGGTACGTTATTCATTCATTCATTCATCCATCTCCTACCGCTTATCCGAACTTCTCGGGTCACGGGGAGTCTGTGTCTATCTCAGGTGTCATCGGGCATCGAGGCAGGATACACCCTTGACGGAGTGCCAACCCATCACAGGGCACACACACACTCATTCATACACACACTCACACACACTCACACACTACGGACAATTTTCCAGAGATGCCAATCAACCTACCATGCATGTCTTTGGACCGGGGGAGGAAACCGGAGTACCCGGAGGAAACCCCTGAGGCACAGGGAGAACATGCAAACTCCACACACACAAGGTGGAGGTGGGAATCGAACCCCGACCCTGGAGGTGTGAGACGGACGTGCTAACCACTAAGCCACCGTTTTAGTTTCAAGATATTTTATCACTTGTAGTAAAACGCTGCAGTTCCTCACTTGATGCTTTGATCATTAATGGTAAAGCATGTGCAGTTTATTAGCACCACATGGTACAGTATTATTACCTTACACCGTATCACCTTCCATCAGATGCTGGTACTGAAGTATTTTAGTATTTTAAATAGTAAATAATCCCGGTATCAGACACCAGTATCAGCATCCAAGCATTCGCACTTAAACCACACAACATATTCACAACAAACTCCACAAGGCCAAAGAGATGGAAAATCAGGCCTTTAAACTGTGGCTTCACTTCCAGATCCTCCAAAGTCAGAAGACTTGAGGAGGTGGTTCTGGGTTTAACATCGACTCACAAAGACACAATGTTTAATACTGAACCCTTTCTGCTGGTGAATAAAAGAAGCTCTTAGATCTCAGCCAATATTTTGTTCTTTTAAACACCTCCGTCTTCAGGACGATGGTCTCCTGCTTGACCAAACGCTCGTCTCATTTTTACCTGCTTTTATAAACACTAATATTTCATGTTTTCCCTAAGACGAACAATGTGTTCCCGTAGATCGGATGAGTCCAATCTTATCCACAAGACCCAGAGTAGGTGCAGGTCTTCAAACCACGCAAGCAGAAGCCAGGTCTAATTCCTCCTGTTTAATCATTTGTTCTTGAGGAGACTCCTCAGTAGACCCAGGTGTGACTTCTGCCTGTTTTGAATGACCTGCACTTACACCATCCACTCGTGGATACGATTGGTCTCCACCGCTATAGAACATCATGTAAAGTGTAGAAAAGTTCAGCTCAGTTCCCACATTCACAAAAAACCCCACCTTCGAGAGAAAAGAAACCAGTCTCGGTTCTCCATCTCTTCCAGGTTTTTGCTTCCTCAATAAAAATGACATCATCACTGAATGCCAGCTCCTGTTCATTAAACCCCACCATATTTGTCTTCACATTCTCACCTGCTGTAGGTGTGTGACTTTTCCCCACATGCCTTAAATACATGACTATTTCACACTGAACTTCATCAACTATACAAACATTTTCTCAAAGATTCCCCTCCTTTGAAGCCTGATTTTTAATTTGCTGGTACACTTGTAAGATGGCCCACATAACAGACTCTGGTCTTGAGGCTCACCAACAGCTCCTTTTAAAGGTTTGGATCTTTAAATTGTTGGTCTATCTGCAAGTTCTTGAAGAAATGGTCCGGTTCAGGATGCGGCTGTCCAGGATCCCACTCCTTGGTGGGTATTAAAGGTTTTCGGTGGAATTGTGGCACCAAATCTGGGTGTGGTGGCAGTTCTGAGCCGAATGAGTCCGTTTTAGCAGGTCGGTAGTCCATCCTGGGCATGG
>NC_062528.1:25101124-25106124 GCF_022655615.1 Tachysurus fulvidraco | reverse complement strand
GCAGAAACAAAACCTATTCTACATTATTCTGTAATGGGCAAAATATTACACATTAATATCAAATTACACACACACACACACACACACACACACACACACACACACACACACACACACACACACCACACACAAAACAAACACACCACACACACACAAACACAAAACAAACACACCACACACACACAAACACAAACAAACACACACACCACACACACCACACACACCCAAATACACACCACACACAAACAAACACACACCCCACACACCACACAAACAAAAACACCACACACAAACAAACACACACACACACACAAAACAAACACACACCACACACCACACAAACACACACCACACACACACACACACCACACACACACACACCACACAAACAACCCACACAGACACACACAAACACACACACACACCACACACACACCACACAGACACACACAAACACACACTACACACACCACACACACACCACACAGACACACACTACACACACCACACACACACCACACAGACACACACAAACACACACTACACACACCACACACCACACACATCACACACACACACACACACACACCACACACACACCACACACATCACACACACACACACACACACACACACCACACACACACCACACACAACACACACCACACACATCACACCACACACACACACCACACACCACACACACACACACACACACACACACACACACACACACACACACACACACACACACACCACACACCACACACACACACACACACACACACACACACACACACACACACACACACACACACACACACACACACACACTCCCCCTGTCCTCTCACCTGTGTGTTTTCAGGCTGTAATTAAACTCTTTGTGTCAGTTTTAAACATTTGATGTTCTTCCTGTTTAATGATCAGCGGAGGCTCGGTTGTGTGCAGGTTCTTCAGCTGGAACTCAAACATCACACCAGAGTGTTTAGTCTCTTCAGCACTGTTTACTGCCTGTAACCAGTGAAAACGTCTACAATTTAATTTCACGTCTTCTATTAACTTTATTGTGTTTATCGTCCAACAGGAAAAGTTTCATCTTTTTACTAAAATGTCATTGGCTTTGTGTTTAAGGTAATAAAGTGGAGTCTGTGTGAAGAAACTGGAGGCCATTACAGATAGGAATATTAACAAAAATGACAGGTGCATCTACCATGATCAGACATGTTATATAACATCTATGGGCGGTTCTAGAGGCGGGGCCAAAGGGGCCCTGGCCCCTGCTGAAATCTGATTGGCCCCTGATTGGCCCCCGTCCCATCAATCGTCAAGTTTTCACAACGATCACAGATGCAATTCCACCCCCAAACACTCGAGCGTTTGAAAAAGTAATGACTGCTGAAATGTATTGGCACCGGACTGAATAAATTACTGTGTGTGCTTGAATGTACCCTGTACTTGGCCCCCGAATGGAACATGTGGCCCCTTAATAGCCCCTGTTACAGAAATATCCTAGAAGCGCCACTGATAACATTCTGATATCTGATTCAGAGTAATCTGATTAGAGACACGTTCAGACCACATACAGTAAAGTACAAGACTTTCTTTTGTTTTGTGGTGAAATAATAGATCCAGTGAGCGTGAAAGTTACAAGCATGTAGAAATAATATTTATTTTAAAATGTACTAATAATGTTTACTACTTTTCTAACATTTTTATAGTTTACACACTTTCCATCTCATCACACCATCACGAAATGTTCCTACACACAGACAAACAACATCTTCATCATCATCATCCTCCTCCTCATGCTTAATCAGAAATGAAATGACTGACGGATTTTTGACCCGAATCAATTCCAGTACAACAAAATAAGCAGAATGAGAGTTCAGTCCTAATTAAAATCAGGAGGCTGGTGTTAATGCAGGTGAAGTGTTGAGGCCGTGTAGCTGAGCGAATATAAACATACACCCGGGTTCTATACGTCATGTGACTGGTCCAGACACTGAGGGACGGAGAGCTGTGATAGAGACTCAGATGGAGGATGGATCAGTAGAACCTCTCGCTTCTCCACATCCTCCTGACTCTTCTGACCCGAGCGAGTACTGAGTACTGATCTCTGATCTAAAAGAACTGACAGAATTTTTAGTCTCATTCGTTTTATTTAGGTAAATATTCCTACATTTTCCATCATGTTGGTCATTTATTTAACCCTTTTAAGCATTGCCCCCCTTTTGCAGCTTTTTCGCCTACATGACCTACCCAACACAAAGTGGTACAGCTCCCACATACTTTGACACACAGGGGTGAGCCTGGTCTCATTGGGAAGAAGAGATTCTTCAGATTGATTCTAGGCCTTACTGGCACAAAGTTACAGGGGTTTTAATGCAGATTTTCCTGTCCGCCTGGGTTGTTTACCTGATAAACTGATTAATCTTATTTTTCTGGAACATGTTAGGGACCAAACAACAACAGAGAGTCATAGCCACATGTCTTGGCTTTCACCAAAAAAAAATCAAGTCAAAAGACCCAAAAATGGATTTTATATGAATATTTTTCTACGGCCCTGGTCGTCGGGTGCAGCGTTTTTGTGTACTTGTTTACTATATAACTTTGTATTAAAAGGCTGCAGGCTCAGTCTGACAAGCCATAAATAAGCCTAGACTCTCTCTCTATCACTCTGGTGTGAAAACAGGCCTGTAACTTGACACCCTGAGCTGTGAGAGGGACAAAAGGTCAGGGATTACGCAAGAATTCTTCTGCGCATCCAGTTCACGCAGACACAGGCAAAGAACATACGGCATGCCGCATACCGTTGGAATCGCCTGCTTATTGGCTAAACGGCTGTATAGGTCCCGGCCCATTTCATTGCTATTGGAAGGATTAATTGTCAGTCAAAGGCGGGTTCCCATAAAGGTAAGGGAAAAACCGGTCTAGCGCCACCTAGGTCAGTTTTGTCCAAGATTTTTTTCTAATTGTATGAAGGCTGTGAATCATATTGTGCTTTGTGTGTGGGCTTAAAAAAATATTGAGAGTATAAACTTTACTAGGTAAATAGTTTTTTCGTGTTTTTGGAGGATTTGATGCTTTAAAGTTGAATTGAAGCTTGTTTCTGGGTCATCCCCTAGTGGCCACTTTGACTTCCGTGCCGTGCACGGCGACCCGTAAGAGGGGCCCTTTTTACACCCGGTCATGTCGCGTGTCGTCTCTATATTTAATAAAATATATTTGCCCTCATTTCCGGGGTAATTGAAACAGAACACACTTTGGTGTCTGCGGTTGCTACAAAAAACAGCGTTTACTGTTTACTGCATTTTCGCTGGCAGCAGCAGTGCATTTTAAGCCCCGACGAGACGCCTGGGTGTAAGATCGGAGCAGCGCTGGTGGGAAAACGTATTTGTTTGTGGCGCGATGCACGACACGTGAGTCACCTGCGAGTGACGTAGTTCCGTTTGGGAGGAGTTTAGCGCTGACGTATGTGGCTCGAACAACCACATACATTTACACCTGTCCAGTTTCATCTGTAACGCGTCCCAGACCACCTCCTGAAGGGGTTTGTACCATCGGGGTTATATCCGTCTCCAAAACGTTTCTGAGGGCATTTAGACCTGGTCTTTTTACCATGGGGTAGATATCTGATCACAGAAAACACAGGAAGTGACCAGGGGTAAAAAGGCCCTTAGACTTCACTCTTAATCACTCTAACGCTGCTGTTTCTCACGGATAAAAGTTTTAGTTTCTACACAAAACCGTGTTGGTGATAAATATCAGCATAAATGTGTCCGAGTCCGAATGCAGGAGTTACAGATTGACTTCAGGGTGAAACAAACCACTGCATCTGTAAAGCTGACGACGTGACGGCGTGCGCTGTAGAGATTCCTCTCAACCACATCACAACATCGTCACGTTTCCTTCAGTCACGTTCATCTTCATCTCACCTGAGGAACATCACCAGAGCAAAGCGATCCTCTGAGACGTCTGTGGAAATCACGCCGATGATGTCATCATGGGCGTTACACTCATTTCTAATTTACTCATTTTTCTTCTTTCTTCTGCCTGTCTGTCCTCCTTTTATCATGATTAACTTTCACTCTTTCTTCTCTCTTTCACAGCTGATCCTTCACTTATTACGTTTTTCTCTCTTCTCCTGTTTTCTTTACCTGCAGCTTTCACTTGTTTTTTTTCTCACTGTTTGTCTCTCGTTCTTTTGTAAGCTGTTTGTGAGACATCAGTAAACAAAGCTTGTTTTCAGTTTGTTTCTATAAAAGGAAAGAGAAGAGGGAAGAAGAGATCTGGCACTCGTTCGTCCCTCCTGTCTCACTCATCACCTCCTCCTGTTGGTGTGTGTTGTGATGGAGAGACAGCTGCCATCTCTCTCTCTCTCCCTCTGTCTCTCTTTCTGCAGGTTCCTCTGGAGCTCTGCTCTCCGTGCCAGCGCAGTCCTCAGGTTACCCCGGAATTCCTCGATTTTGCCCTCGATCTCCCGCAGTTCCCCCTCCCACAGAGAGGAACGTGGTGCCCCGGGGCAGGCGGGGGGCAGCAGAACCAGGCTGAGTCCTGATGCTGTGTCTCCATTGGCACACAACTGAGCGGGGGGGCTGCCCACTAACCCCCTAACACCACGCTGTGACCTCAACAGCTTTTTAATGCCCCCATCCAGCCTCCTGCTGCCCTGATCCCACCCCAGCAGGTTACACAGTGCCCCATCCGAGCGCTCCATGACCCCCTGAGAACCTTCCACTGCCCCGTCCAGGTCCTTAACGCCTCGCTCGGACTCCAGTTCGAAGTGCACACGCTTGTGATTGACATCTTTGGCTTCACTGCTTGTCGCTTCAGGACTTCCGCTGTTCCACCTGTTGGTGGAGGTGGAGGAAGAGATGGAGGGATCAGCGGAGGGCAGGGAGTGGAGCTTACAGCCTTCTGACAGACACAGAGGAATGCTAAAAAGGACAAGAGACAAACTCCAGGTAGGTTTACTGTGGAATTCACCATCAGTGTATGGT
>NC_062528.1:25086124-25088624 GCF_022655615.1 Tachysurus fulvidraco | reverse complement strand
CGACACGGAGGATAAAAACAAAGAAAGAAAGAGAAGAAAGACTTACGATAAGGACAAGAAGTAGGACGTGTTAATATAGGATCAGCTTTCCAGCGCTGGAGAGAACTGAAGGAGCAGGAAGTTGGCCACATATTCACAGGTTGGAGTTTCCCGAGTCAATAACTCCTGAGCTAAACGCTGTTACTACACAAATAACACCTCTTTTCTATCGTAGTAATGTAGAGAGGCAGCTACAACCGCGTTTTGTGTAGTAACAGCGTTTAGCTCAGGAGTTACTGACTCGGGAAACTCCGACCTGTGAATATGTGGCCGACTTTACTTAAGACGCCGAGGCGCTTTTTTCCTTCTCGATAGGTGAGTAACGTTGGTTTTGCTTTGTTACACAGAACTAATATATGCCTTTGTCCTTTACATCATTATGCTTGTGTGGCATTTTTGCTTGTTTGTTTATCTACAATCGTATTGTTCTTCCCTTCAGCTATGATAAAGGCACGTTTCTTTCTGTTAGTCGCCCGGGTTACGTATGTATGTGTGGGCGGAGCTATCGATACAGGGGTGGGACCCGTTTGGGTTAGGGGGCGTGTTTGCTTTGGTGATTTTATATGTCGACATTGGCTTTCAAACAACGGAGACCGCACCTTTAATATAAACCTGAGCTACAGTCAGAGCTGCTGTTAGAGAGAATGAATCAACACCTGATGACCAAGCAGGACTCAGGACTGTCAGATGTGTATTATTGTGCTGTAAGTGAACAGAAAGGGAGAATGAAGGTTGTTAGCGTTACTTGAGTGTAGCGACCCCTTGTGGCGTGGTGGGCTGGTTGAAGTGTCTCATGTACTCGTGCACTTCAGGAAAACTCTTCTTCATGTAATCTTCTGCGCTGCTCTCATGGACTGTTCCGAAACGGAACCCCAGAGACGGATGTTGGAGCTAAAGAACAACACAACATGTTATTGCGTTCAGTCACTAGCAAGACTCATGATGTCATAATCAGCTGTCCAATCAGCAGCTGCAACTTCACACATGCTCAGTGGAACAGAGCTGAATCTCTAACTGCTTATTTTTTTGCTTGTTCTGGTGAATTTTTCTGAATATTTCCTTCTTTTCATTGAACTTTCCTTTCTTTCTTTCCTTTCTTTGGGGATTGGTGTTTCCTTATCTCTTTTGTTTTTCTTTATTTTTTTTTACCCTTTTTGCTTAATTATTTACTTTTTCTTTTTTTGATTCTCATTTATTTATTTATTTATTTATTTATTTATTTATTTATTTATTTACTGTAAATGTATTATTAATGCACTTTTCAGCTGGTTCATTTTCATCCTTCTGCTTCTTTCATTCTTTAAAATACACAGAACTGAACGTAAAGCAAAACTTTTATTTTTCCTTTGTCTTTTTTTCAAACTTATCTTTCCTCATGATGTTATCTCATGCTTTCAGTATCTATCTCAGATCCTACAGCATTCTGCAGTCATCTCCATGTACCTGCAGGGTAAATCAGAGCGATTAGCGAGTTTCCTGTCTCACCTTGGCATCGTGAATCCCTGACACCTCCTCAAATATTTTCTCGCCCACCATTACAGCTGCTAAATTAGCTGTATAGCTAGAAAGCACGAGCAGGCAGAAGATCGCCCAGAGGTTCATGAGGAATCTTCCAGTCCAACATTTTGGAGTCTTGGTTGCGATGGTTCTTCCGAAGAGCACAGCGTAGCACAGGTTGAGAGCAGATGAGTAGGAGAAGACTCGGACCCGGTTTCGTCCGTGAGGCGTCAGTCCAAACGGACTCTTCCACTCGTACAGTGTGAGGAAAAGTGCAGTGATGTGAAGCGTGATGAAGATCCCCACCCACATGGACCAGTGTAACGGCCACATGAAGGCACCGATGGGTGCGGCCGTGTCCTTGCTTCGCACCAGGATGGCCAGGCTGGTGGAGAAGAAGGAGCTGGTGAAGTCCATCACTTTACTGCGTGCAGAGTTGATGCTGAAGCTGGTGACAGCGGTGTCAGCAGCACCACTCAGCAGGTCTCCCACCAGTCCAGTCCACTGCCCGTTTTTCCATGCTCCGTACTTTCCATCCCCTACAATGTAGAGCTCAAAATCAAACTGCATGTCCTCAGCGAGCTTCTCAAGCAGATCAATGCAGAATCCATAGCAGCATTTGACCATCTCTGATGGCAACACACTGCTGTTTTTCTGTTCTAGAGCTCTGAAAAGATTATTCAAAACATCTAAGTTTTTGGTTTGAGGGTCCAGACAAAGCTGACCAGCTTGGCATTGGCCATCTTCATCAGCCTTGCGAGTAAAAACAAATGGATGCTCCACCAAAGTCACAACACGGATTTTATGCCCAGAAACAGGAAGTCCAGGATGCCAACGTCCTCCTGTTTGGATGGTCAGAACCTGATCCATTTCATGTTTCATTAAATCCGACCAAATGCTCTTCTTCTCCATCTCTAAGTGTCCAGAATGCCATTCAGCCACCGTGGTCCAGCTCGGCTGACCT
>NC_062528.1:25056124-25081124 GCF_022655615.1 Tachysurus fulvidraco | reverse complement strand
TGTAAGTCTACTCGAGAAGTTCTAGGTTACAGTTTCCATGTTGTACACTTTTTATATTTTATTGTTTAATGTTTTCATGAACAAAGAAAATTCTACATTAATTTTTAATTCTGTGTGTTAAAATCATGGTGCAGATGTAGAAATGGTGCAGATGTAGAAATGGTGCAGATGTTTAAAACAGCATTAAACAGAATCACAGCTAATTGCAGTGACTAATTGCAGGTACTGAAGTCTAACAGCATTTAGTTAACTGCAAACTATTCTTTTTGATATTCATTCAGAATTGCTGTGCACGGTGGCTTAGTGGTTAGCACGTTTGCCTCACACCTCCAGGGTACGGGTTCGATTCCCACCTCCCCCTTGTGTGTGTGGAGTTTGCATGTTCTCCCCGTGCCTCGGGGGTTTCCTCCGGGTACTCCGGTTTCCTCCCTCGGTCCAAAGACATGCATGGTAGGTTGATTGGCATCTCTGGAAAATTGTCCGTAGTGTGTGAGTGTGTGTGTGAATGAGAGTGTGTGTGTGTGCCCTGTGATGGGTTGGCACTCCGTCCAGGGTGTATCCTGCCTCGATGCCCGATGACGCCTGAGATAGGCACAGGCTCCCCGTGACCCGAGAAGTTCAGATAAGCGGTAGAAGATGAATGAGTGAATATTTTGTCCAATTCTGTAAAACATTTTTAGAATCTTCTTCCTTTAGAAACGTTACGTTTTTTTCCATGGCTGTGGTTTACGGTGTGGTTTATCACAGCCTCAGGCACAGCTGGATGTAACGACGATCTAATATTAATATCATAATAAATAATGTCACTTTCCTGAGATTCCACAATCAGATCATTTTATCCATTTTCTATTTGTTTTTTAAAGAACTGGAAGCAACTGATTATTATTGTGTATGATTAATAATCGTGTATCAGGACGTATATACTGTGTGTGAGAACGATGATGAGATCATGTCACATCGTTCAGCACAAGCCTCAGATCAACACACAGAACACGGAGGTAAACAATGACCTTGTGCCGAATAAGGAAGCCGCTGTGGAAGATGAAAGGGTGATGAAGGGCAATAACAGTTCATCCACTCCGGAGTTTCCTGGAGAATAAATACTGACTCGTGCTGAACAGCATCACGTAGATGAAGCAGCGATGGTGAAGAGCTGAATCCTGCAGAAGTTGCTTTATTTATAGCACCATAATCAGAATGAGAAAAAAGAATCAGGTCTTTTCTTTTTTTCTTTTCTGCTCATAGAACTGTAGAGTTGTAATAGAATTATAAGAAAAATCAATCAGAAGACTTTTAATGGATAGTCAGTGAGTCTGTTTACACAGAGGATCAACAGGGACATGACTGAGATCCTGAGATGGACTTCTGATAAAGAGCAGAGAGAGAGGGGGGGATGGAGGGAGAGGGAGACAGAGAGAGGGTGTGAGAGAGAGTGAGAGAGAGAAAGAGAGAGAGAGAGAGGGAGAGAGAGAGAGAGAGGGAGAGAGAGAGAGAGAGAGAGGGTGAGAGAGAAAGAGAGAGTGAGAGAGAGAGAGAGAGAGAGAGAAGAGCTTGTTCTATATGTCCTATTTCTTTTTCTCGAAATCGTCTCTTTTCTTCTCTCTCTCTCTCTCTCTTTCTCTCTCTCCCTCTCTCTCTCCTTCTCTTTCTCTCTCTCTCTCTCTCTCTTTCTCTCTCCCTCTCTCTTTCTCCTCTCTCTTCTCTCTGAGAGAGAAGCCCAAAGCTCTCCACAGTTCTGTATCTTGTTATTACACTCATGCCCCCTCAGTGTTTATGAACAGTAATAATGCTACAGAATATCAGATATACATCAGTTTAGGAATCAGCTACAGGTCACTGTGTAAGCTGTGATGTGGAGCCTCTGTGGATCAGGTTGGTTTGTCCTGCACATCCCACAGATATAAACCTGGAGGACAAGTCAACACCTTGACGTCTGTGTCATGTTCCTCAAACGGTTCCTGAACAGTTCCTGCAATTCATCCTGCTGAACGAGGACACTGACCTCGGGGACACTGTGTCATTGTTCACATGCTGCTGAACATTTCCCTTGACATCAGTGAGACACTTCACCAGTCAGGGGTTTAATGGAGCTGTACGTGTGTAAACTGTTCACTCCAAAATCTGAAATCAGACACTAGTTATTTATATGTAGATGTGTTATGTCAAACAATTTATGTTTCAGTGGTGGGTTTAACCAACGTAAAGACCAGAGAGCTGTGTATGGGGAAAACATGGGGACAAGCTGAAGCTGGGAAAAGAGCAAAAATCAATCAGAGACAATGAACAAATATTGAGCTTAGTCAAAACAACTGTCTTTAAAAAAACTAATGAAAAAAAGAGACAACAAACAGATTGGCCAAGGACAACAACAGTCAATAACTGAAACACTGCCAGAGCTGTGAATAAAAGCCCAAAAACAACAGGCAGTGACATCACCAGAAACCTTCACAGGGCAGGATGAAGGTCTCACAACCCCCGTTGTAGAGAGCAGAATGACACCACAAGATACAAAGTTCTTATCAACAGTAAGGATCAGAAGATCAGACTGAAATTCACAAAGAACTACAGAGATGATTCACAAAAGTTCTGGAACCAAGAACTTCTACCAGAGTGAAGGAAAGGCCAGAGGGTGGAGAAAAAGAAGATCTGCTCACGATCTAAATAATAAGAGCTGATATGTGAAACATGGTGGTGGTAGTCTCATGGCTTGGGATTTCATGGATGCTTCTGGAGCAGACTCACTAATCTTCACTGATGATGGAGCAGGAGAATGAATATAAAGGTGAAAAGGTGAACTTCAGCTTCATGCTGATCTACACCAAACACTGCTGTGAAGAAGCACAGGAGAAAACTCTCTGATGCTGGACAAGAGAAACCCTGTCAGTGATGGGGAAGTAAAATGTCCCTCACTAACACCCAGACTACAGTAAGAGAGGATCCTGGAGCCATAACTAAGCCCGGACACCCCCGTAGTCTGACAGAAGGATTCTGCCAGACACAGACCTAGCAGGAAAGCCTCTCGCCTGGCACCGGCATTTATTTTGGATTATACTTTCTGCCCTTTTAGACGTTTTTTTTGTGCCCTGGACTTTTGCATTATTTTTTTGATGGACATCGCTTTGCATCTGTTCCGCATCTGGTGGATGCTGCTCAGCTTCCTGTTTCCCGTGGAGAATGCTGCCCCACTTCCTACCTGCGGAGGATGTCACCAGCGTTTTTTGCTTTTTGTTTTTTTCGGTGATCTGCAATATCACCTCGCACCTGTTCTGGTGTGGGACGTCGCTTCACTTCTCACCCTGTGCCTCGCCCTAGTGTTAATTTTGTCAGACGAGACGAGATGAAATGTGTTCAACAACCTTTTTTTTCATGACTAAGATGAGACGATGACGAGACTGCACCACTGTCCAAAAACGCTGACTAAGACTAAATTAACATGGATTATTGTTGATGAAAAAAGACGAGACGAAAATGTTTTGTATAAAATAAAAACTAAGATAAAATCTCTCTTCATTTCGTCTACAATTGTCTCTGTTTGTTCATCAGCTGTTACGCCTTTAAAATATTCAGAACGAGTTCGCGGCTTCGAGCTGTTGCTCGTTACAGGTCTCATACGCCTGTTTGTATACAGCTAATTGTGTTGCTTCTGCTAAAGAACATAGTGCGCTATTAATGTGTTATTTTAAAAAAGACTAAAATGTTTTGACTAAAACTAGACTAAAATGACAAGACTTTTAATCGACTAAAACTTGACTAACAAAAAAAGATATGTGAATGACTAAATATGACTAAAACTAACAAGGACATTTGGCCCAAGACTAAGACTAAGACTAAATTAAAAATCAGTGACGAAATTAACACTACCTCGCCCCCCCCCCGTATCTCGGTTCCCTTGGATATTATGAATGATACGAGATTGGGGGTGGGGTGGGGTGGGGTGGGGGGGATGCTGTAAGGATGTAGCCCGGACTTTTGCCATGTGCCTTTTGTTTACTTTTTGTCTTCACGTGTCTTCAGTATTTAGCCATGTCGTGTTGTCTTTGGCAGCGTGGAATCCTTGTCTTTGGTTTGGTATCTGTAATGTCTTTGTGGTTTGTGTCGTTATTTTTGATTTTTTTTTTAATCTATCCTGCATTTGGGTTTTTTTTGAGACACCCCCGTACTCTGGCATGAAGTTTATACAACTTACATTCAGGCATACATCTCAGGCGTCATCGGGCATGGAGGCAGGATACACCCTGGACGGAGTGCCAACCCATCACAGGGCACACATACAACTTACAATGAAATGAAAAACAGTATTATTAAATGATTATATTTTTTGCTGCTGTATGTTTATTTTAAGTGATGTGTAGGAGCTGTTTAATAAAAGCAGTAATCAGTGCTAGGACCACAGTGGTGTTTAGTCATCATGTGTCTGTGTACAATTTATACATGACAAAGGATACTGAAATACTTGAAATTAAAATATATGACTCTGTTCATCAGTTTTAATTATTACAGACTCAAATGTTTTGTTTCAGGTCTGATGTTTAATGTCCTTCATATCACTCCTGGATCTGTTCACATTCATAACACACATATTTATAACTGTTAGAATTCGTGATCTGGTGAAATTATTTCCGCATAAAACAATTGATTTCTAAAGTGACCTTGAGTGTGAGACGGTTGACTAGAGTCCTGATAAAGCTCTTATCTGGTGGAACTTTAACACACAGGCAGCACCACAGATCCAGAGAACTCTCTAATCACACTTCAGACACTAATCTCAGAAGAATAAATCTAATTTGCTAGTGTAAGCTGATCACTAACATTCAGCCAGGACAGCAGAATGAGAGAGAGAATGAGGGAGGGAGGGAGGCAGGGAAGGGGGGGGGGTGAGAGAGGGAGAGAGAGAGAGAGAGAGAGAGAGAGAGAGAGACAGAGAGAAAGAGAAGGACAGAAAGAGAGAGAAGGACAGAGAGAGAGAGAGAGGGAGAGAGAGGGAAAGAGAGAGAAGGACAGAGAGAGAGAGAGAGAGAGAGACAGAGAGAGAGAGAGTAACAATGTAAATTAAATAAGTATTGTAGTTATATAATATGTGGTGCTCCCAGAGGAATAATGGCCAGGAATATTAAACGCTAACTCGTTCTGTCCTCAAGGCACCGCCGCTTTAATTGCCTTTCTCAGAGAAAATGCAGACGTAGCTCACGGCTTTTGTGTTGCTAATAGAGACAAGTGCGCGATGTCCTAATGTGCTAACCTGAGAGAAGGACTTCAGACTGAAGGAAAAAGCAAAGGAAGGTTAAACACCACAGTTAAAGAGAACGTGAAGGAGGTGTGGCCTCTGTTTATGTCAGTCTCAGTGAAGGAGGCGTGGCCTTTTTGTCTGTCAGTCTCAATAAAGGAGGTGTGGCCTCTGTGTCTGTTAGTCTTATTGAAGAAGGTGTGGCCTCTTTGACTATCAGTCTCATTGAAGGAGGTGTGGCCTCTGTGTCTGGCAGTCTCAGTGAAGGAGGTGTGGCCTCTGTGTCTGTCAGTCTCAATAAAGGAGGTGTGGCCTCTGTGTCTGTTAGTCTTAGTGAAGAAGGTGTGGCCTCTTTGACTATCAGTCTCAGTGAAGTAGGTGTGGCCTTCGTGTCTGTCAGTCTCAATAAAGGAGGTGTGATGACAACCAGAGAGAAAGACAGATGAACTGACAGACAGGCAGACAGACCGGAAGATACATTCCCAAGTTCTTACCTGGACCCAATTACCTGTCCAGGTATGCTTACCTGGACAGGTAATGTCCAAATAGGGGCTCTGGGTATACTGAGACTAGACAGACAGACAGAAAAACAGAAAGACAATATCCATTGTGTGTCTTCCACATGCTTACCTGGACAGGTAGTGTCCTGACGACAGCACCTCATGTTTGTTGGGTTTGTCGAAGCAGTTGACCATGTTCTGGATGAGCGTCAGGTCAGGTCGAACCATGCTGGCGTCGGACACGGCTCGGCCCACCAGCTGCAGAGCATCTCCGATGTAAGAGCTGAGCGGTCTGCGCTCCGTCTGTCCGTATGCTAGCAGATCTTTTGGGGATCCGACAGCACTTAAAGCGTCCAGGTTCAGGGGCAGTCCGAGAACCCAGAGTGTGTGTCTGAGTTGTGCCGCTGCACGCAAAACTAAGCTCACACACTCTGGGTCTGACCCGAACACCACCACGCTGGAATGCAGAGCGGATGGGGTTCGGTTCATGAGCTGAGACAGGAGATCTTTAACTTCCTGTTCCTTATCCGCTATTTCCTGTGACGTATAGTCTGGCTTTTTATTTAAAACAAATTTGTTGTTATTGTTGTTATTAGCTTCATCTAATGCCATGTGGCTAGAAAGGTCAAGGGTTTCCCAAAGATGCCAGTGTGAGCCGTTTATCCCGGCACCACCCAGTTGCTGGAGGTGTTCCAACAACCCACTGTCGCCCCCTCCAGGGCACATAACCGCTGCCCCGCCCTGCCACCCTGCTCGCACCAGGACCGACAGAAGCAGCTCAGCCAATCCAGATGCAGGGACATGAGTCAACATCTGCAGGTGGAACCGGTTCTGAAAATAACAAACACACACACACACACACACACACACACACACACACACACACACACACACACAGTATTTTTGATTACTTTGGTAGAAGAGTGAGCAAAGTGTGATGTAAGTTAGAACTGTTTTTGTTCCCGAGTTTTCTCCTGTCTTCAGGTGACTGACTCAGTGGAACAACATAAGTTAAGAACACAAAGAGGAAAGAGAACCTCAGTGTTGGCTGAAGATGGATTCAGAAGCTTGACTATCAGAAGCGTAGCTAGGAATTAATTTCAGCTTGTGAGAATGTGAGAAGGAACGTTGGTGAGTAAAACCAGCATGTGATCTGTACTCTGTATGATAAGTGTGATACACTCGCGTGTCCTGGGAACAGAGTGATGACACAATCCATCATCAAACAATCCAAGCCATCTAATCACAGCACCATAAAATACCTGAATACTTCCACTGGAAATGATTCAAAAGCTATTTCAAAACACTTTTCCTCTTCCACTTCGTCACACTCTCCTCCACACACTGCTATCTCTCCAGACTCCAGCAGAAACAGGATCCAGCTGCTGACTAATAAAACATGACACTAACAAAAGGAGTTTGATGTTTGGGTGATTAAATCTGGAACTGCTGTTTATGAAGGTCGTTATAGCACAATGACTATAAAAGCTTTGTAATCATCTGAACATTAACAAATAAACATTCAGGACAGACAACTATGCCTGTGGAAAAGTATTGGTACCTCTGCTGTAGAGCTTCCTGTCAACAAACTGCAGAACAATCACATGACGTGTAGAAATGGATTCTGCTCTCTGATTCTGAGAGTCTGACTCGAACTACCCCGGCACGCTGATTTCCCGCCCACATCGTGGAACTTCGTGTCCTCTGCTTGCTCCATTACGCCCACTGACCCTCAGTCAGAATCTGCCCATCACCTTTAATCCTCCTCAGCGTTCCTGTCTGCTCCATCTCAGGTCACATTACACATGATACTTTATTACCTCTGAGACATGCTGAGAATATTCCTGAATAATGATGATGTATTAGACTCTCACTTCACTTTACTCTCTTTACTTTAGAACACAAGTCCTACACCAGTGAACCTCTGCAGCTTCCTTCAACACTCAGACTGTCCATCAGACCAGATTCCTTCTGTAACTCAATTAAAACCAAATCATCTGTCTGAGATCTTTACAATGCCGGAGAGCGTTCCTCTGTGTTTTTCCAAACGAAGACCACAGAAATGTACAGTATCAGTAGACTGGACAGATTTCCATTCAGAATCTTTGACACCTTTTTCCAGGAAGACCACATGACCGATTTCAGCACCGACCTCGTTACACATGCTGTGCTTGAGCTTATCAGATAATCACCAAGACCTCCATCATAAATCTCTAAAGAGCTGTGTTTCAGAACCAAAAAAACTGTAAGTAGAAACAAAGCATTCTATACTGGATTGTGAAGAGCTCCATAGACAGGTGGAGGCAGCAGTCTAAGTAGAGATGCCCAGACTTCCCTCTCCCCAGACACTTCCTCCAGCTCTTCCAGGGGAATACGGAGGCGTTCCCAAGCCAGTCGAGAGACATAGTCCCTCCAGCGTGTCCTAGGTCTTCCCTGGGGCCTCCTCCCGGTTGGACATGCCCGGAACACCTCCCCAGGGAGGCGTCTAGGAGGCATCCGAAACAGATGCCCGAGCCACCTCAGCTGACTCCTCTCGATGTGGAGGAGCAGTGGCTCTACTCTGAGCTCCTCCCGAGTGACCGAGCTCCTCACCCTATCTCTAAGGGAGCACCCAGCCACCCTACGGAGGAAACTCATTTCGGGCCGCCCGTATCCGGGATCTCGTCCTTTCGGTCATGACCCAAAGCTCATGACCATAGGTGAGGGTAGGAACGTAGATCGACTAGTAAATAGAGAGCTTCACCTTGAGGCTCAGCTCGTTCTTCACCATGACAGATCGGTATATCGACCGCATCACTGCAGAAGATACACCGATCTGCCTGTCGATGCTAAGCACTGTTTGATACTTAATGTTTTTTTGTTATGCCATGTCCAGTGTATATCAGTATGTTATGGTAAATCTCGCAGGGCAGTGAAGCCAAGTGTACATTGACTTATAGCTATTGTTGTATGGTGCATGGGAGACCGAGCTCCCATTAGCAGCAGCGCTACATAGTACATGAACCAGTCCTTTAGTTTCGAGTCGAGTCAGTGGGGGAAGTCGTGGCCTAATGGTTAGAGAGTTTGACTCCTAACCCTAAGGCTGTGGGTTCGAGGCAATACCTCGACTATGGTGTCCTTGAGCAAGGCACCGAACCCGCCCCCCTCCACATCAAATTCTGAGTACGGGTCACCGTACTTAGCCGTATGTCACGTCACACTTGGAAACACATCACTAAGGTAACAGATCGAGTAGTAATTAAATTTTGTTAATTAGATTAATTCATTTTCTTCTAATCTAGTAGACCCATCACCACGTCTCCTCCCGTGCACAGTGTGAGTTATAGGACACCACACAGAGAGGATAAGTGAGAGGGCTACACCTGCTTCGCCGGTCCTCAGGTTCAACATTATAATTTCATCACTTTTGAGTTGGATACTGAGAAAACTTCTCCATTCTACTGTTTCTTCTCATCTTCATTATCTTCATCCATCTAAATTCAGGGCTGCATTAATGTCAGGAGTCTCCAGTGTCAGCACATACATTATGCAGGACGGAGGAGTTTAGGTATATTTGAGGTCTCAGTAATAAAAAGAAAAGAAAACCCCGTGTGTTTCGGTTGCCTTAACCTGCAGACAGAGAATAAAGTGAAGCTGGTGAGGGAACGTTAGAAGAAACATGCAGCAGTGTCCTGGGTCCTAGTAAATCACAGGGAAAGGGAATCCTGGGTGCGGTGAGATTTCACACTGCTCTGACTTCACCCGGGTTAACATTTAATCCTGTAATCTGCTCTTCATAATCTGACGCTGTACACTTCTAAACCCAGATTAACCTTCTTCTTATTTGCATATTTGTGTATCAACAACCAGGACGGGATAAACACCGCTTTAACTAGCGGCCTGCGATTAAACACCAGTTTACTCCTCAGGAATTTTCTCTTATATTCCATAACATTTTGACAGAAAGCTATAAACACACTTAACACTCAGAACAACAGGAAGGGCCACAACATGCGACTCAAGCGTGTGTGTGTGTGTGTGTGTCTGTGTGTGTGTTTGTGTGTGATGTGCTAGAGGGGGCGTTTGAAATAAATGATGATGTAGCAGAGTGTGTTCCTTTTACTCTGCAGAAATCCGCTTAACAGAATTTGCATCTTTTTGATGTGACGCTACGAGGCTGAGTTGTGTGTAAATAATCTCACTGTGTGTGTGTGTGTGTGTGTGTGTGTGTGTGTGTGTGTGTGTGTGTGTGTCACTTTGGTGTTTGCCTAGATCACTTGGCATTGATGAATATAAATATAAATGTGAGCAAACGATGCACACTTAGTGTATATTAGGCTGCAGTGTGTGTCATTACTCTCCTGTTCAGTTTGTTGGGATTGAAGCTGCATCGGGTTTATTAGTGTATTCTCTCATTCATCTGTATTTCTCTAAATATCCTGAGTGTCACCATGGGACCTGTCTGTCTGACCACATACCTGTCTGTCTGACCACATACCTGTCTGTCTGACCACATACCTGTCTGTCTGTCTGACCACATACCTGTCTGTCTGTCTGACCACATACCTGTCTGTCTGACCACATACCTGTCTGTCTGTCTGACCACATACGTGTCTGTCTGTCTGACCACATACCTGTCTGTCTGTCTGACCACATAACTGTCTGTCTGACCACATACATGTCTGTCTGACCACATACCTGTCTGTCTGACCACATACCTGTCTGTCTGTCTGACCACATACCTGTCTGTCTGTCTGACCACATACCTGTCTGTCTGTCTGACCACATACCTGTCTGTCTGACCACATACCTGTCTGTCTGACCACATACCTGTCTGTCTGTCTGACCACATACCTGTCTGTCTGACCACATACCTGTCTGTCTGTCTGACCACATACCTGTCTGTCTGTCTGACCACATACCTGTCTGTCTGTCTGACCACATACCTGTCTGTCTGTCTGACCACATAACTGTCTGTCTGACCACACATGTCTGTCTGACCACATACCTGTCTGTCTGACCACATACCTGTCTGTCTGTCTGACCACATACCTGTCTGTCTGACCACATACCTGTCTGTCTGTCTGACCACATACCTGTCTGTCTGTCTGACCACATACCTGTCTGTCTGACCACATACCTGTCTGTCTGTCTGACCACATACCTGTCTGTCTGTCTGACCACATACCTGTCTGTCTGACCACATACCTGTCTGTCTGACCACATACCTGTCTGTCTGTCTGACCACATACCTGTCTGTCTGACCACATACCTGTCTGTCTGTCTGACCACATACCTGTCTGTCTGTCTGTCTGACCACATAACTGTCTGTCTGACCACATACCTGTCTGTCTGACCACATACCTGTCTGTCTGTCTGACCACATACCTGTCTGTCTGTCTGACCACATACCTGTCTGTCTGACCACATACCTGTCTGTCTGACCACATACCTGTCTGTCTGTCTGACCACATACCTGTCTGTCTGACCACATACCTGTCTGTCTGATCACATACCTGTCTGTCTGACCACATACCTGTCTGTCTGACCACATACCTGTCTGTCTGTCTGACCACATACCTGTCTGTCTGTCTGACCACATACCTGTCTGTCTGACCACATACCTGTCTGTCTGACCACATACCTGTCTATCTGATCACATACCTGTCTGATCATTCACTTGTCTGTCTGTTTGTCCATATACCAGTCTAATTATATAAATGTCTGATTATAAATGTCTGATTATACACATGTCTGATTATATACATGTCTGATTATACACACAAACACACACACACCACACCACACACACACACCACACCACACACACACACCACACCACACACACACACACCCCACACCACACACACACACACACACACACAACTTTCCTGTTCTGTGTCTAATCCTTCTCACAGTTCATCTCTCTGCTCCATGCTGCTCCTGATCCATTGACTGTTACATCAGAAGGGTGCCATTACTTTGTGCACAGTGAACAGAGTGGCTCAGGAAGTAATTGTGTGTGCATGGCGTGACCCGTGTGGTCGGGAGACGTGATAAATGCAGCTCGGCGTCTATTAGAATGAAAGCGTGTGCATGTCGATCATCCTGGAGGCTGAATTCTGTGCACAGAGGCTTTGTACAGTTTGTCCCTTGTGGCCTGTGCATGAATAATAAAGGCATAAAAATCTGCGCAAATCCATTTTTCATGACAAAAAGCCACCTCACGGGCGAAAACACCGAAATCGTTTAATTCGTTAGCACTGAACTGGCAGTGACCTTGCTCCTGCGGGACAGCCCTTATTACGTACTCAGCACTAAAGCAGAGGAACAGAGTGATTCCAAACCTTCAAACAGGAAGAAGAGAGCGAGAGATCCGTCTTCTTCGTCTCAGGATGACAAATAAGATCATAACTAATAAGCAGAATCAATTTTTCTGCCTAAAGGGCTGTGCTAAAAGAGACGGATCACTCCAGAGAGGAAGTTTGTTATGGACTCTGACTGTGTGTGTGTGTGTGTGTGTGTGTGTGTGTGTGTGTGTGTGTGTGTGTGTGTGTGTGTGAGTGTTTGTGTGTGTGTGTTCAGTGAATGTTTAAAACTGGAGGGGACCATGAGCAGACATCATGGGGCAAAAAAATAACTGAAATGGAGGAGCTTCTGCGTGACTGGAATATTGGTACAACTCAGGAGTCTAGCAGAAAAAAGCAGAGCTGAAAGTCCTGAGACCTGAGTCCTGAGACCTGAGACCTGAGACCTGAGTCCTGAGACCTGAGTCCTGAGTCCTGACTCCTGAGTTCTGAGACCTGAGACCTGAGTCCTGAGACCTGAGTCCTGAGTCCTGAGACCTGACTCCTGAGTTCTGAGACCTGAGTCCTGAGACCTGACTCCTGAGTTCTGAGTACTGAGACCTGAGTCCTGAGACCTGAGTCCTGAGTCCTGAGACCTGACTCCTGAGTTCTGAGACCTGAGTCCTGAGTTCTGAGACCTGAGTCCTGAGACCTGACTCCTGAGTTCTGAGTACTGAGACCTGGGTCCTGAGACCTGAGTACTGAGTCCTTGGTTCTGAGTCCTGAGACCTGAGACCTGAGTCCTGAGTCCTGAGACCTGAGACCTGAGTCCTGAGACCTGAGTCCTGAGACCTGAGTCCTGAGACCTGAGTCCTGAGACCTGAGACCTGAGTCCTGAGACCTGAGTCCTGAGACCTGAGACCTGAGTCCTGAGACCTGAGTCCTGAGACCTGAGACCTGAGTCCTGAGACCTGAGACCTGAGACCTGAGACCTGAGACCTGAGACCTGAGACCTGAGTCCTGGTTGGTCATCAGGTGTTGATTCATTCTCTCTAACAGCAGCAATCTGATACCTTCTTATTTCTATAGTATATGGTAGTACATATATAGAGATGTGTGTGCATGTGTGTGTGTGTGTGTGTGTGTGTGTGTGTGTGTGTGTGTGTGTGTGTGTGTGTGTGTGTGTATCAGCACAACCCTCCTGATAACTAAGATGATGTCATGGCCTGATTCACTCATTCAGACTGATTCAGACTCCGCCCACTTTTTAAAGCTAACAGATTTCTGTGATAAACTGCAGCATGGTTCAGGCAGTAATGACACAAAAATAAGCCCATGTTCACTCTGTAATGTAACGTGTGTGAGTTACGATGAACCTGCATGTGTTTTGTGTCGGGCTTCATTTAGATGTGTGACATCACACACTCGTCTCGGCTGAGAGACTCAATCGTATTATACACTACACTGCACCTTTAAAACCAGCTGGGCTCAAATCCATATGTTGTAGAATATTCCAACTCTCTCTCTCTCTCTCTCTCTCTCTCTCTCTCTCTCTCCCTCTCTCTCTCTCTCTCTCTGTTCTGGGAACTCACATTTTACAAATGAAGTGCAGGAAGTGAAGCTATAATCCAATTTCTGCAGTAAATACCTGTGTTTATCTGCACATAAACAGCCAGCTTGCTCACACAGTCAGATATAAAGGTACAGGGAAATAAAGGCCAGAATTCAGCAGTGTTTCAGTGTTAATAATAATTTATAATAATAATAATAATAATAATAATAATAATAATAATAATAATAATAATAATAATAAGAAGAAGAAGAATAGTGAGTAATGGACAGTGTAGAGCTTTTAGACCTGCCTTTGCTCAGCAGTGTCTGAGGTTAGAGCTTTAAAGTTAACAGCTTTTAAAAGTCCAACTTCAACTACATCACACACACACACACACACACACACACACACACACACACACAATACACAGACCACAGAGCAGACCTACACCTCCTTCTGCTCTTCACGTCTCTCTCTCTCTCTCTTCTAAAGTAACCCTTTAAAAGTCCCTTCCTCTCTCTCATCCTCTCTCTCACTCCTCCACCACACACACACACACACACACACACACCACACACACACACACAGCACCTGTACACAGTCTCTCTCCTCTCCTCTCTCTTCTCTCTCTCTCTCTCTCTCCACACAAAACACCCACACACACACACACACGCACCTGTACACAGTCTCTCTCTCTCTCTCTCTCTCTCTCTCTCTCTCTCTCTCTCTCACACACACACACACACCTGTACACAGTCTCTCTCTCTCTCTCTCTCTCTCTCTCTCTCTCTCTCTCTCTCTCTCTCACACACACACACACACACACACACACACACACACACACACACACACACACACACCTGTACACAGTGTCTTTCTCTCTCGCAACACATACACACACATACACACCTGTAGTGATTGTGTGTGTGCTCTGTAGTGAGTGTGCTCTGTATTGTGTGTGTGTGTGTGTGTGTGTGTGTGTGTGTGTGTGTGTGTACAGTATGCAGTGATGTTCAGTTGCCCTTCACTTTCATCAAAACGTCATTCTGCATCATTCCTCATTCCTTTACTGATGTTGTAGAAGGTTATTAGATTTTGCTACAAAACCCTGGCAGCTGATTGTGGGACATTTTGACGCCATGATGTTTGTAATAGTTGCAATGTTTAATATGCAGTAATAACCTGAAGGCCACAGAGACCAAAAGAGGGCAGGGCTTCACATGTTATCATCTAATTCTCCAGAGGAACTGAAACGTATGGAGTCGAAGATGAATGTGGAATAAACACTGGAACTCTGTGACCCGCCTCCACAGACGAGGCAGCGCTGCCTCCGTTTGCTCCTGTTTTTCTCTGTGAGGTGTTCCGCCTCTCATTACTGCATCGTTTATCTGATACTTTAAACAGAGCTTCAGGCGGATTAGATGGTTTTGGCTTTTATAATGAAGCCTGTGTTGAAGTATGAAATTTGCCGAGGAAGGAAATGATGTTGATGTGGAAATCAGCAGATGTCTGCAGTTCAGGATTATGTGGGCAGCCATGTGGAATTTTTCTGTTCATTCGCAGGGAAAATGGCTCAAAATTGTAGCATCAATAATAACATTTCTTTAATATTTTGCATAACTATTCACCCCCTCGAGGTTCTGCACACTCTGTAGTGTTATAACTCTGAAGGAACTTCACAGATCTACACCAACGTGTGGGAGAAAAACCTCTGGACTTCTGGCACACGTCTCAGCTTCACACATACGAACCCTGAACTTATCTAATACTAATATTTTTGAGGTGAACCTATCTATCTATCTATCTATCTATCTATCTATCTATCTATCTATCTATCTATCTATCTATCTATCTATCTATCTATCTATCTATCTATCTATCTAATTCTCAGTAAATGCTCAGGTTTCTAGGTTTCTTCAGGGATTTTGTAGAGCTCTCGAGTTCCACAAATCCCACACAGGCCTCCTTCCTTTTTTCTTTCTTCTGAATCTCCAGCAGCTTGGGTTCGACTTGTGCTGTTTGAATGTTCTAGTAAATAAAAGATAAGCCTCGAGTGTGGAGGAGAAGCAAAAGCACACTGCCAAGCCCAAAAATGCCCGAGCACTCTACTGCATTTATTTTAGCATCTCAGGGAAAAAGACAGAAGATAAAAGTTGAAGTGATCGTCTATCCCACGGTATTAATTCCAGGAGTTAGCTTCATACCAGATAAAACATCACGCTTCACACAGAATCGTATATTACATAAAACACTGATTTATCACTTCTTTGTTTCTTTACTGATTTGTTTTGTGTTTAAAACTCATCACTAAGACACTGTGAGCCTGTTTCACAATTAGCATATAGCTAACGCTATTAGCATATAGCTAATCATTTTCACAGAAATGTTCTCATTTTATTCAATTACACATTTAAATTAGCATATAGCATTATAGCATTTATAATAGTAATACTATTTATTTATAGTATATAGCGTTTATATTAGCATATGGCTAATCATCTTCGCTGAATTTTATTCACTTACACGTTTAAAGTCTGTTCAAATCTGCATATTCATGTTTATTCATATTCACACCCACTGAACACAAGGACAATATAAATACAGACTAATTTAAATAAATATTTACAACACCTGAGTTCTCTCTGGAAGTATTACATCATCACAACACGCCACTCTGGCTAGTCAGCGGTTATTAGCATATAACGCTAATACAAACAACATCCAAACGGCTCGTTGTTTTTAGCGGCGCTACACAACATTCTCTCAGATCATCTAACAGGAAGTGATTCGTGTGATGATGAATGTCACTAGCAGACTCTGTTCAGGAGTGTGTGTGTGTGTGTGTGTGTGTGTGTGTGTGTGTGTGTGTGTGTGTGTGTGTGTGTGTGTGATAATGATGCACATGTGTTATTAGCTGTTGGACGGTGACACTCAAACCTGTTATTACTCTTCATAAGGTGTCTGTAATGTAATTTGTGGCGGTGAACCCCAGAGCCACGGCGGCGTAGACGTGTCACATTACGGCAGTGAGCACAGATTCATCACATCGCAGCCTGGAACACACAGTAATGAGCTTTCTGAGGGCTTTCAAGCTCAAACATTACTTTTCCATGTGGTAATAGGAGCAATCACTCACAGTACAGCAACACTGATGCTGCTGAGTCGAGACAGAGACGAGGCAGAGACGAGACAGTGCAGAAACAAGATAGATTAGAGATGGAGACGAGACAGAGATGATACAGAGACAAGACAGAGACGAGACATTGCAGAGACAAGATAGATTAGAGATGGAGACAAGACAGAGCCGAGACAGTGCCGAGACAAGATAGATCAGAGCTGGAGACGAGACAGAGATGAAACAGACCCGAGACAGAGCCAAGACAAGATAGATTAGAGATGGAGACAAGACAGAGCCGAGACAGAGCTGAGACAGTGCCAGGACAAGATAGATTAGTGATGGAGACAAGACAGACCCGAGACAGAGACGAGACAGTGCCAGGACAAGATAGATTAGAGACGGAGACAAGACAGAGACAAGACAGAGCTGAGACAAAATAGATTAGAGATGGAGACAAGACAGAGCCGATGGAGACTTGATGGAGATGTGCCTCAAAATCAACTCAGGAAATTATGGATGCTGAGATTCAGAAAGTGACTGCAAGTGCACACTTCTGTGTGTGTGTGTGTGTGTGTGTGTGTGTAATGTGTGTGTGTGTAATGTGTGTGTGTGTGTGTGTGTGTAATGTGTGTGTGTGTAATGTGTGTGTGTGTGTGTGTGTGTGTGTAATGTGTGTGTGTGTGTGTGTGTGTGTAATGTGTGTGTAATGTGTGTGTGTGTGTGTGTGTGTGTGTGTGTGTGTGTGTGTGTGTGTGTGTGTGTGTGTGTGTAATGTGTGTGTGTGTGTAATGTGTGTGTGTGTGTGTGTAATGTGTGTGTGTAATGTGTGTGTGTGTGTACAGTAATGTGTGTGTGTGTAATGTGTGTGTGTGTACAGTAATGTGTGTGTGTGTACAGTAATGTGTGTGTGTGTGTAATGTGTGTGTGTGTAATGTGTGTAATGTGTGTGTGTGTGTGTGTGTGTGTGTGTGTGTGTGTGTGTGTGTGTGTGTGTGTAGGACAGAAGACATTAGCGCTTTATAACCCCAGGTAATATCCACATTTGACATAATGCACCTGAACAGAAAGGTTAAACTTGGATGGTGTAAAAACGCCGCCGATGTTTAACAATTTCCTGAAAGCAGAAACGTCGGAGTGTAAAATTACGGATGAAATCAGCATCACTTCCACTCACAGACTCTGGGAAAGAAGAGATACTCAGCATGAAAGAGCTCCAGAATTATTGGCACCCTTTAAGAGAAAAGGAGAGAATGATTTCATTTTCTACAAAAAGTTTCTGTAACTTGTGAAGGTTTATTTTTAGTGAGATATAAGTTTCAATCTGGTTAATAATGGATGAAGCTCCACATCCCCTGAAGAGAAAACAGCACAGAGCCTCTTCCTGTAAAGTCTAAAGGTCCTCCTGCACAAACAGCCTACAAAATACAACATGCTGTTACAGTGGAAGGTCACGTGTGGAGTCTGAGACACCGATCAGATCGACAGTGACAGCAGCAGATCTCTACTGTATGGATCAAATAAATAAATAAATAAATAAATAAATAAATAAATAAAGAAGAGGAAGAGGGATTCAGTGATACTTTCACTTTTCGAGGATGAGGCTCACTTCTGAGTCCGGTTCCTCTCAAGGTTTCTTCCTCACATCATCTCAGGGACTTTTCCCTCACCACCGTCACCTCAGGATCATTAGGACGAATTGTTAGAGATAAATAATTCTTTTTAAACGTTATAATTTTTTTATTTAGCTTCTATCCTTCTGTGAAGCTGCTTTGAGACATTGTGAGCTCTGTTACACAGAGTTCTCTGGGGTCATTGATCAGATAATAATGAAGGGTGCCAATACTTCTGGAGGTAAAGGTGGAGCTAGGGATCAAACCAGAAAAATACCTTCATAATAATTCCACACACACTTCAAACAGGGACGAGAGAGAGAGAGAGAGAGAGAGAGAGAGAGAGAGAGAGAGAGAGCTACTGACGAGAGGAAGTCACTCTCAGAGAGCGGCACTCGTTTACTGTCTGGTAGAGAAGAACAGAGAAAGAGGACAGGAGGAGAGAGGAAGAGGAGAGAGGAAGAGGAGAAAGGAAGAGGAGAGAGGAGGAGGAGAAAGGAAGAGGAGAAAGGAAGAGGAGAGAGGAGGAGGAGAGAGGAAGAGGAGGAGGAGAGAGGAGGAGGAGAGAGGAAGAGGAGAGAGGAGGAGGAGAAAAAGGACAGAGAGAAAGAGAAGCAGAAGAGAGTTGAAGAAAAGATGAGGATGGGAGAGGAGGAGAAGAGAACACACTACAGAGCGCACACACACACACACACACACACACACACACACACACACATGACAGAGCACACACACACACACACACAACAGAACACACACACACACACACACACACACACACTACAGAGCACACACACTACAGAGCACACACACACACACTACAGAGCACACACACTACAGAGCACACACACACACACACACAAACACACACACACACACACACTACAGAGCACACACACACACACACTACAGAGCACACACACACACACACACACACATTACAGATGACACACACACATCACAGATGACACACACACACACACACATTACAGATGACACACACACATTACAGATGACACACACACACACACATTACAGATGACACACACACACACACACACACATTACAGATGACACACACACATTACAGATGACACACACACATTACAGATGACACACACACACACACACATTACAGATGACACACACACACACATTACAGATGACACACACACATTACAGATGACACACACACATTACAGATGACACACACACATTACAGATGACACACACACACACATTACAGATGACACACACACATTACAGATGACACACACACACACATTACAGATGACACACACACACACACATTACAGATGACACACACACACACATTACAGATGACACACACACACACACATTACAGATGACACACACACACACACATTACAGATGACACACACACACACACACACACACACTACAGAGCACACACACACACACACTACAGAGCACACACACACACACACACACACACACATTACAGATGACACACACACACACATTACAGATGACACACACACATTACAGATGACACACACACACACACATTACAGATGACACACACACACACACATTACAGATGACACACACACACACATTACAGATGACACACACACACACACATTACAGATGACACACACACACACACATTACAGATGACACACACACACACACACACTACAGAGCACACACACACACACACTACAGAGCACACACACACACACACACACACACACACACATTACAGATGACACACACACACACATTACAGATGACACACACACACACACACACACACTCAACATCACACACACACACACACACTACAGAGCACACACACACACACACACACACATTACAGATGACACACACACATCACAGATGACACACACACACACACACACACATTACAGATGACACACACACATTACAGATGACACACACACACACACATTACAGATGACACACACACACACACACACATTACAGATGACACACACACATTACAGATGACACACACACATTACAGATGACACACACACACACACACATTACAGATGACACACACACACACATTACAGATGACACACACACATTACAGATGACACACACACACATTACAGATGACACACACACATTACAGATGACACACACACACACACATTACAGATGACACACACACACACACATTACAGATGACACACACACATTACAGATGACACACACACATTACAGATGACACACACACACACACATTACAGATGACACACACACATTACAGATGACACACACACACACATTACAGATGACACACACACACACATTACAGATGACACACACACACACATTACAGATGACACACACACACACACATTACAGATGACACACACACACACACACAGTGAGGTGTGTGAGGATGGTGTGTGTGTGTGATCAGTTTATCAGCACAGCCTGTGGGTTTGGATTAAAGAGACTTCAGTGTAAAGCATCAGATAGTTTCTGCTCTTGTCTCCACAATAAAAAAGCAGTTTAACATCTGAACAGAGACCAAATCACCACGGAGACGGAACGACTCCATTCTACAACCGCTCACTAATTTATTGCTCTTTTATCACCAACCAATCATTTCATTCCTTCACATTCCATTGCCTTCACTCTGTCATTTCCCTCTTTCCTGTCTTTCTTTTATACCTCCTTCATTCTTCTCTTAGTTTTTTATTATTTCTGTTTTTCTTTCTTTCATCTTCCTCTTTCATATTTGTCTTTAATTCATCCATAAATGTTTGCATTTTCATTTTTTTTCCTTCATCACTTCTCCATCACTGGATGAATTCATTCTTCTTTTCTCTTTTCTTCACTCCCTCACTTCCTCCACCTCTCTCACAACACCTTAAACACTTCCTTTAGCACTTTAGCTCGTGAACACAGCCACTCGTAAAATTTGATATAAATCTGTTCTTTTGGGTGAGAGCGAGACTGAGCAGGACCTCGGCCGGGGAATCAATTCCCATCTGCAGTAATTAAACACAACAATGCTGAGGTGAAAGAGTGAAACAAACGAGTGCAGGAGAAACAGAGATACGTTCTGAGACCTCTGCTGCCTGAGGTCTGGTGCAGAGCTCATACAGGAGAAGAGACGTGGAAACCTGTGACACCGTCAGTAAAACTCTGATCTGACACACTTAGTGCTTAGTGGACCAAATAATCCAGTCTCCAGTCCTGCTGGTACTTAGTGCCAGTCCTACACTACGGATGGGATCTGATCAAACACCTGCACCATCTGGTGAACATCTGAAGAGGCTCTGGTGCTTCTGGGGCATCTGAAACTCTTCCCAGAGGGTAGGAGGGTAGACAGTTTATGGGCTGGATGAGAGGTGTCCTTGATGATGCTGTGGACTTTACACACACATCACGTCCTCTGGACGTCCTCAATAACGATATTATTATACTATCACCTGCTGAGATGAGATTTTTTGTAGTGTACAGTGTGTAGTGTGCAGTGTAATGTGTAGTGTGCAGTGTGTAGTGTGCAGTGTGTAGTGTGCAGTGTAATGTGTAGTGTGTAGTGTAATGTGTAGTGTGTAGTGTGCAGTGTGTAGTGTGCAGTGTAATGTGTAGTGTGTAGTGTGCAGTGTGTAGTGTGCAGTGTAATGTGTAGTGTGTAGTGTAATGTGTAGTGTGTAGTGTGTAGTGTGCAGTGTGTAGTGTGTAGTGTGCAGTGTAATGTGTAGTGTGCAGTGTAATGTGTAGTGTAATGTGTAGTGTGTAGTGTGCAGTGTGTAGTGTGCAGTGTGTAGTGTGCAGTGTGTAGTGTGTAGTGTGTAGTGTGTAATGTGCAGTGTGTAGTGTGCAGTGTGTAGTGTATAGTGTAATGTGTAGTGTGTAGTGTGTAGTGTGTAATGTGTAGTGTGTAGTGTAATGTGTAGTGTGTAGTGTGTAATGTGTAGTGTGTAATGTGCAGTGTGTAGTGTGCAGTGTGTAGTGTATAGTGTAATGTGTAGTGTGTAGTGTGTAGTGTGTAATGTGTAGTGTGTAGTGTAATGTGTAGTGTGTAGTGTGTAATGTGCAGTGTGTAATGTGCAGTGTGTAGTGTGCAGTGTGTAGTGTATAGTGTAATGTGTAGTGTGTAGTGTGTAATGTGTAGTGTGTAGTGTAATGTGTAGTGTGTAGTGTGCAGTGTGTAGTGTGTAATGTGCAGTGTGTAGTGTGCAGTGTGTAGTGTATAGTGTAATGTGTAGTGTGCAGTGTGTAGTGTGCAGTGTGTAGTGTGTAGTGTGTAATGTGCAGTGTGTAGTGTGTAGTGTGTAGTGTGCAGTGTGTAGTGTGCAGAGTGTAGTGTGCAGTGTGTAGTGTGCAGAGTGTAGTGTGTAGTGTGTAGTGTGCAGTGTGTAGTGTGCAGAGTGTAGTGTGCAGTGTGTAGTGTGCAGAGTGTAGTGTGTAGTGTGTAGTGTGCAGTGTGTAGTGTGCAGAGTGTAGTGTGCAGTGTGTAGTGTGTAGTGTGCAGTGTGTAGTGTGTAGTGTGCAGTGTGCAGTGTGTAGTGTGCAGTGTGTAGTGTGCAGTGTGTAGTGTGCAGTGTGTAGTGTGCAGTGTGTAGTGTGTAGTGTGCAGTGTGTAGTGTGTAGTGTGCAGTGTGCAGTGTGTAGTGTGCAGTGTGCAGTGTGCAGTGTGTAGTGTGCAGTGTGTAGTGTGTAGTGTCGGAGTCTGGAATAAGCAGTGTGCAGTGTGTAGTGTGTAGTGTGCAGTGTGCAGTGTGCAGTGTGTAGTGTGCAGTGTGTAGTGTGTAGTGTCGGAGTCTGGAATAAGCAGTGTGTAGTGTGCAGTGTGTAGTGTGCAGTGTGTAGTGTGCAGTGTGTAGTGTGTAGTGTGCAGTGTGTAGTGTGTAGTGTGTAGTGTGCAGTGTGTAGTGTGTAGTGTCGGAGTCTGGAATAAGCAGTGTGCAGTGTGTAGTGTGTAGTGTGCAGTGTGTAGTGTGCAGTGTGTAGTGTGTAGTGTGTAGTGTGTAGTGTGTAGTGTGTAGTGTGCAGTGTGTAGTGTGTAGTGTCGGAGTCTGGAATAAGCAGTGTGCAGTGTGTAGTGTGTAGTGTGCAGTGTGTAGTGTGCAGTGTGTAGTGTGTAGTGTGTAGTGTGTAGTGTCGGAGTCTGGAATAAGCAGTGTGTGAAATCTAAACCTGTAGCTCAGTGTTTACATTACAGAGGAGACATGAAGAAAGAGAAAGAGGGTTTAAAGACAAATCAGCTTCATATGATCATGAGAAAGACCTCTATTGCCCCTTTTACCCCAGAGTTTGAGTGCAGGTTCGGAGCCTGATTTAGAACCAGTTCTTTCTGTTTCGACCGCCAAAGCACCGGCTCTGAACCAGGAAAAGTGCTTCTTAAGTAGCACCAAAACATTGTTGGTTTAGACTTAAGAACCGCTTACGTCAGGGGTTGTGGGAGGGGCTACTGTTAGCACATGTGGGCGGGGCTACTGTTAGCACATGGGGGCGGGGTTGTGGGCGGGGCTACTTTTAGCGCATTGATAATGTACCTTAAGTATACTAATGTTTAATACACTTACTTTACCGCGATATGATCAGTTATCAGCCCACATGATAGTAGGTAGCTACATGCTAATGCTAACTTTTTTCTGTGTTAATGATAAAATAACGTTAAGTACTTTCTCCATCACAACCTCTGTTTATACAGATTACACGGAGCCGCACGTACACGTCGGATTCGCCGCGTTTGGGTGTTAATGTAGGTTCACAAAGCCATGAGCATTAACAGTAAAGTAACATCCACCATTGTTGTTGTTGTTGTTGTTGTGTTTGTCGCCGCTGCGCTAACGTCGGTGTGTAACGTGACACGTATACAGTGACGTCACACTCGGCTCTGTGATGATCTCTAACTGATGGAAAGGCAAACCGGTTCTTAGAAGGTTCTCCAGTGGAACCAACTCTGAACCAGCACCAGCATGAGCTCTGAACCAGCACCGGGTCTTTCTGGTGGAAAAGGGGTATAAAAGAACACTCTGTGTTAAACTCTCAACACAGCCAACAGTTCCAGCAGACCTTCTTATCCAGAGCGACTTACATTCGTCTCATTTATACAGCCTGGCAGTTGAGGGTTAAGGGCCTTGCTCAGGGGCCCAACAGTGGCTGCTTGGTGGACCTGGGATTCGAGCTCACGACCTTCTGACATACAGCTCTAACATCCTGCTACATCAAAATCTCCTTACAGCTTGGAGACTCATGTCTCCACTCCTGAGAAGCTCCTCAGACTTTGAGCAGATGAAATGTGTAGAAGAAGATGGTAGATGTTTATGTTTAAACCTGAGGCTGTGAGCTGCACTCTTCTCATCTGCTACTTGGTTCTGTTTGATTTGATTCCAGACCCAATAATATTCTGCTGCCCCACATCCGGCGTGCCAGTTAGAGCCGCCCGCTCTACAGGAAACGTCCCACGTAAATTAACACGTAAAGTTCCTCTGATTAGCAGCTTGTTTTATGAACAGGAACCAAGTTTCAGACAGATTCAGACAATATGAAATAAATTTAGAGAACTAAGCCTACGCAGTCATGTGCACACAAAGCAGCGCTGTCAGGGAACCGGAGATGAAGTGATCGAGAGAGAAGATTTTGCATCGTTTTCCCATCAGCAGCTTTAAAGCTGGGAAGACAAAGATGCTTCGAAGGGCAGGGATTGTGCTTCTGGAACAATGTGAGCAGGTTCTACACAAGCTGGAAA
>NC_062528.1:25046124-25051124 GCF_022655615.1 Tachysurus fulvidraco | reverse complement strand
CCAAACGGCAAAAAAACCAAAAGCATGACACTCTGTTCTGACTCACACTCGAGGAACCAAACTAGAGGGTGTGAAAGTGTGACTATAGACTATATGTGTGTGTGTGTGTGTGTGTGTGTGTGTGTTTCCTCTACCTCTCTCTTATTACACCATCAATAAGAGCTGGCAGTAAAAGGCATCACTCACCACTGATCTGTAGGTAGATATTAGGTGTCTAATCTACCCTCAGGGTTACACTGAGGTCCTCACGTTCGCTGTAATGATAGATAAATACATCGATGTCCTGAAACGTCCATATTTCAGTTCTGTTTTACCCCAGTTTTGGTCCTGGTTGTTCACTTCCTGTCCAGCTTAACAAACATGTCTTATTTAATACAGTACCTGCATCACTGCACACTAAAAGGAAATGACATCACAACTCGGTTTCAGTGATAATCGTCCTCTTTACTGAGTGATGAGGACAGTAATGGAAACACACAGCCACTAAGTGGCTCTGACAGACCTGAACAAACGCTTCTACAGAGCTGTGTGTGTGTGTGTGTGTGTGTGTGTGTGTGTGTGTGTGTGTGTGTGTACCAGTATACCACACTCTACAGAGAGGAATGTGAATCCTCAAAAGCCCAGGGCAAATTTCAAGCCAGGAACAAAAAGTTCCACTGAACAGACCGAATTAAATAATATTCATTTACTGGAATTTCCACGGGAGCCAATCAGAGCACAGTTTCTGCCCCAATCATACAGGAGCCAATCAGAGCACAGTTTCTGCCCCAATCATACAGGAGCCAATCAGAGCACAGTTTCTGCCCCAATCATACAGGAGCCAATCAGAGCACAGTTCCTGCCACTTCGTCATACAGGAGCCAATCAGAGCACAGTTTCTGCCCCTAATCATACAGGAGCCAATCAGAGCACAGTTTCTGCCCCAATCATACAGGAGCCAATCAGAGTACCTGTTTCTGCCCCTAATCATACAGGAGCCAATCAGAGCACAGTTCCTACCCCAATCATACAGGAGCCAATAAGAGCACAGTTTCTGCCCTAATCATACAGGAGCCAATCAGAGCACAGTTCCTGCCCCCAATCATACAGGAGCCAATAAGAGCAAAGTTTCTGCCCTAATCATACAGGAACCAATCAGAGCACAGTTCCTGCCCCTAATCATACAGGAGCCAATCAGAGCACAGTTCCTGCCCCCAATCATACAGGAGCCAATAAGAGCACAGTTTCTGCCCTAATCATACAGGAGCCAATCAGAGAACAGTTCCTGCCCTAATCATACAGGAGCCAATCAGAGCACAGTTCCTGCCCCTAATCATACAGGAGCCAATCAGAGCACAGTTTCTGCCCCAATCATACAGGAGCCAATCAGAGTACCTGTTTCTGCCCCTAATCATACAGGAGCCAATCAGAGCACAGTTCCTGCCCCCAATCATACAGGAGCCAATAAGAGCACAGTTTCTGCCCTAATCATACAGGAGCCAATCAGAGAACAGTTCCTGCCCTAATCATACAGGAGCCAATCAGAGCACAGTTCCTGCCCCTAATCATACAGGAGCCAATCAGAGCACAGTTTCTGCCCCAATCATACAGGAGCCAATCAGAGTACCTGTTTCTGCCCCTAATCATACAGGAGCCAATCAGAGCACAGTTCCTACCCCAATCATACAGGAGCCAATAAGAGCAAAGTTCCTGCCCTAATCATACAGGAGCCAATCAGAGCACAGTTCCTGCCCTAATCATACAGGAGCCAATCAGAGCACAGTTCCTGCCCCTAATCATACAGGAGCCAATCAGAGCACAGTTCCTGCCCCCAATCATACAGGAGCCAATAAGAGCACAGTTTCTGCCCTAATCATACAGGAGCCAATCAGAGAACAGTTCCTGCCCTAATCATACAGGAGCCAATCAGAGAACAGTTCCTGCCCTAATCATACAGGAGCCAATCAGAGCACAGTTCCTGCCCCTAATCATACAGGAGCCAATCAGAACACAGTTCCTGCCCCTAATCATACAGGAGCCAATCAGAGCACAGTTTCAGTGTAAAATGTATTTGCTGAGGTTGTGATGTCAGATTAAATGATAACGTAGTATGTGATGTATACGGTTCTAAAAGGTCGCTGGTTATTTAGTTATCTTTTTTAGCTGAACACCACTGAACACCGCTGAACACAGCTGAACACCACTGAACACCGCTGAACACCGCTGAACACAGCTGAACACCACTGAACACCACTGAACACCACTGAACACCGCTGAACACAGCTGAACACAGCTGAACACCGCTGAACACCACTGAACACCACTGAACACAGCTGAACACAGCTGAACACCACTGAACACAGCTGAACACCACTGAACACAGCTGAACACCACTGAACACAGCTGAACACAGCTGAACGCTGAACACCACTGAACACAGCTGAACACCACTGAACACCGCTGAACACCGCTGAACACAGCTGAACACCACTGAACACAGCTGAACACCACTGAACACAGCTGAACACAGCTGAACACCGCTGAACACCGCTGAACACAGCTGAACACCACTGAACACAGCTGAACACCACTGAACACCGCTGAACACCGCTGAACACAGCTGAACACCGCTGAACACCGCTGAACACAGCTGAACACCACTGAACACAGCTGAACACCACTGAACACAGCTGAACACCACTGAACACCAATCAGCTGGAACACGTGCTCTGAGTTCTGATAGAAGGTCCAGTGAGAATCAGAGCACAGTGATGCAGCAGCTCACAGTTTACATTCTGTGTGTCATCACTGTGTCACTGTCTCTTATCTCTAACTGAGACTCAGCACTCACTCTTCACTTATCTGCTCTGCTTTAATAAGAAGACAAGCCAGAAACAGTGACATCATTTCCTGTCCTGTGGCTGCTACATCCTGCAGGTACATCACTGTATTGAGCAGCTTCAGTGCAGTCTGATTGGCTGAGAGCAGTACGCTGTGCTCTGATTGGCTGAGAGCAGTACGCTGTGCTCTGATTGGCTGAGAGCAGTATGCTGTGCTCTGATTGACTGAGTGCAGTACGCTGTGCTCTGATTGGCTGAGAGCAGTACGCTGTGCTCTGATTGGCTGAGAGCAGTACGCTGTGCTCTGATTGACTGGGAGCAGTATGCTGTGCTCTGATTGACGCTGTGCTCTGAATGGCTGAGTGCAGTATGCTGTGCTCTGATTGGCTGGGAGCAGTATGCTGTGCTCTGATTGGCTGAGAGCAGTATGCTGTGCTCTGATTGGCTGAGAGCAGTACGCTGTGCTCTGATTGGCTGAGAGCAGTACACTGTGCTCTGATTGACTGGGAGAAGTACGCTGTGCTCTGATTGGCTGAGAGCAGTACGCTGTGCTCTGATTGGCTGAGAGCAGTACGCTGTGCTCTGATTGGCTGAGAGCAGAATGCTGTGCTCTGATTGGCTGAGAGCAGTATGCTGTGCTCTGATTGGCTGAGAGCAGTATGCTGTGCTCTGATTGACGCTGTGCTCTGAATGGCTGAGTGCAGTATGCTGTGCTCTGATTGGCTGAGAGCAGTATGCTGTGCTCTGATTGACGCTGTGCTCTGAATGGCTGAGTGCAGTATGCTGTGCTCTGATTGTCTGAGAAAGTACGCTGTGCTCTGATTGGCTGAGAGCAGTACACTGTGCTCTGATTGACTGGGAGAAGTACGCTGTGCTCTGATTGGCTGAGAGCAGTACGCTGTGCTCTGATTGGCTGAGAGCAGTACGCTGTGCTCTGATTGGCTGAGAGCAGTATGCTGTGCTCTGATTGGCTGAGAGCAGTATGCTGTGCTCTGATTGGCTGAGAGCAGTACGCTGTGCTCTGATTGGCTGAGAGCAGTATGCTGTGCTCTGATTGACGCTGTGTTCTGAATGGCTGAGTGCAGTACGCTGTGCTTTGATTGGCTGAGAGCAGTACGCTGTGCTCTGATTGGCTGAGAGCAGTATGCTGTGCTCTGATTGGCTGAGAGCAGTGCGCTGTGCTCTGATTGGCTGAGAGCAGTACAGTACATTTTGTTTATATCATGTTACTATTCTATTTTTAGGATAGAGACATTTTCACTAAGAGGAAAAAAGAGCTAAATGCACCATAATGAGCTACAGATTCATTAATAATTCTTCTCGACCACTGCCATTGCCATGGAAACGCAATCCCTCAAGGTCCCTCGATTAGCGTGTGATTTAATTCACAAGGCCAAATTGAGTTTTTAACGTTTTAATCTTCATTTTGGACAGAAGACGAGTTAATGAAGGGCTGAGTTTAGCGCTGATAAACCACACGAGGATCCGACTCTTATTTATGAGCTCCAGCACAATGTGACTGAGCGGAAAGAAGCTTTTAGATCCACTCAGAGAGCCTCACTCGCTGAACATAAAGAGAATTATTATGTTCTTCCGTCTGAATCGTACAAGTAAATTAAGATTGGACTCGGTCCTTTCCCAAAGAGGCTGGCAGATGGACGTATGTCTTCTCCTGTCTCCTCGTCCGGTCGAGACGTTACTCAGCCACACAACATTAGGGAGAAAAATCACCTGCAGCAGCTTTTAGCTGTAACAACAACAACACTGCAATATCTCAGCTATAAAATCAAATGAATGTAAATGTGAGTGCTGTGGAAGAGCTTCACACGTCTCTCTTTCCTGTTCATGTGCTTCAGGACACTGTAGAGGTTTAAAATAAACGTGTGCTGATGTATTTCTGATATAACCACATCACACCGCTCACTGATCTGATTTTACATTAAAGACACTTCTGGGAATTTCTCTGGATGATTAGTGACCTTTACAGACACCAGTGTTGTGCTAGTTATTAACAAATAGTAACTAGTTACAGTTACTAGTTAGTTCAGTCAAAATGTAACTCAATTACTTTGTTGATTATTTACACCAAAAAGTAACGTGTTACTGTTAAATGTCACTTTTTAGTAACTTTTATAAAGAACGCACTCTAATGTTCCCATTAATGCCCTTTTATACCTTACA
>NC_062528.1:25023624-25041124 GCF_022655615.1 Tachysurus fulvidraco | reverse complement strand
GTTTATAATTCCCATATGTTTATAACACTGTTTATAATTCCCATATGGGAGTTAGAGTTAGTTATGTGAGTTATCTCCATATGGGAGTTATAAACAGTGTTATAAACATATGGAAGTTATAAACAGTGTTATAAACATATGGGAATTATAAACAGTGTTATAAAATTCCCATATGTTTATAACACTGTTTATAAACATATGGGAATTATAAACAGTGTTATAAACATATGGAAGTTATAAACAGTGTTATAAACATATGGGAGTTATAAACAGTGTTATAAACATATGGGAGTTATAAACAGTGTTATAAACATATGGGAGTTATAAACAGTGTTATAAACATATGGGAGTTATAAACAGTGTTGTGGACATTACAGTTTTTTTCAAACAACACTTTCACACCATCTGTTTTCCTCAGACACACTCATATGTCCTAGAGGTCTCCAAGACAGTTTCTTCTGTGACACGTGTGTGTGTGAGTGTGTGTGTGTGTGTGTGTGTGTGTGTGTGTGTGTGTGTGTGTGTGTGTGTGTGTGTGTGTGTGTTTGTGTGTGTGTGTGTGAGAGAGTGTGTGTATGTGTGTGTGTGTGTGTGTGTGTGTGTGTGTGTGTGTGTGTGTGTGTGTGTGTGTGAGAGAGTGTGTGTATATATGTGTGTGTGTGTGTGTGTGTGTGAGAGAGAGTGTGTATATATGTGTGTGTGTGTGTGTGTGTGTATATGTGTGTGTGTGTGTGTGTGTGTGTGTGTGTGTGTGTGTGTGTGGTGTGTGTGGGTGTGAGGTGTGTGGTGTGTGTGGTGTGAGGTGTGTGTGTGTGTGAGGTGTGTGTGTGTGTGAGTGTGTGTGTGTGTGTGTGAGTGTGTGTGTGTGTGTGTGTGTGTGTGTGTGTGTGTGTGTGTGTGAGTGTGTGTGTGTGTATGTGTGTGTATGTGTGAGTGGGTGTGAGAGTTTGAGTGTGTGTGTGAGTGTGTGTGTGTGTGTGTGTGTGAGTGTGTGTGTGTGTGTGTGTGAGAGTGTGAGTGTGTGTGTGTGTGTGTGTGTGTGTGTGTGTGTGTGTGTGTGTGTGTGTGTGTGTGTGTGTACCTTTGCATGTGAAATTCAGGTTACATTTAACAAGCCAAAACTGTTTTTATAAACCTCAAGAGAAAACATTAACTGTTCATAACTAAAAATTCATGATCAAGTTCACGTCCCACGACATCACCCAGGTGTGTAAGACACACAGCTCAGGTGTGTGTGTGATCAAGTTCACGTCCCACGACATCACCCAGGTGTGTAAGACACACAGCTCAGGTGTGTGTGTGATCAAGTTCACGTCCCACGACATCACCCAGGTGTGTAAGACACACAGCTCAGGTGTGTGTGTGATCAAGTTCACGTCCCACGACGTCACCCAGGTGTGTAAGACACACAGCTCAGGTGTGTGTGATCAAGTTCACGTCCCACGACATCACCCAGGTGTGTAAGACACACAGCTCAGGTGTGTGTGATCAAGTTCACGTCCCACGACATCACACAGGTGTGTAAGACACACAGCTCAGGTGTGTGTGTGATCAAGTTCACGTCCCACGACATCACCCAGGTGTGTAAGACACACAGCTCAGGTGTGTGTGTGATCAAGTTCACGTCCCACGACATCACCCAGGTGTGTAAGACACACAGCTCAGCGTTAAAAGCTCACTGTGATGAAGTGACAGGTAACTATTTAGAAAGAAAAGGTTCACCTGATTGACGTGCACCTCTGAGTAGTGATTATTTTCACACACACACACACACACAAACACACACACACACACACACACAAACACACACACACACACACACACACACACAAACACACACACACACACACACACACACACACACACACACACACACACACACACACACACAAACACACACACACACACACACACACACACACACACACACACACAAACACACACACACACACACACAAACACACACACACACACACACACACACACACACACACACACACACACACACACACACGATTATTGTCATCCTCTGGACCTGTGAGTTTCTCCACAGGACTCCATTCTGCTGGATCACATCAGCATCTGTGTTTATAACTTGTCCAGATGTTTAACTGCTGACACACTGCTCTAGTGAGAGGATCAGGTGAGTGTGTGACGTCACACAGGTGTGTACTGAAGTGACGTCACACAGGTGTGTACAGAACGCATAACAGCAGATTATATCAAATACACATGAGGTTTGTGATCACTGAGCTTGTGACTGATTAGTGATGACTGAGTGATTGGTTATCTGAACGCTCACAGATCTCTAACTAACTAACTAACTAACTAACTAACTAACTAACTAACTAACTAACTAACTAACTAACTAACTAACCGAACAGCGCGAGCTCACCTGCGTGTGAAGCGCTTCACCTTCCTCGATGATGCTGATGAAGGGGATCTGCAGAAAAGCGGATATAAAGTCCACCTGCACGAGCTCCTGGTGGCTCTGTGGGAACGCGAGCACCGCCGACACCCCGCGCACCACCACGTCCTGACACACACACCGGAACACCGACTCCGGGTCCGCGTGCGCTGCTCGCGCCCACACCACCTCCAGGCTCAGGTTGTACGGTAAGAGCGCGTGCGGACGGTTTCTGGCGTGAAGGAGCGCGCGGTTCACGGCGGCTCGGACGCGCGAGGGCTGTCGGGAGGGCAGGACGGCGCCGAGGCGGACGGTGTGTTCTATGTGCGCGAGGATGCCACAGGGCTGAGGATGGAGCTGGCACGGGGAGATAAGCGCGTGCAGAGACACGGAGAGATATGCCACGAGCCTGCAGACCATCACACTCATCCTGCTCCTGCATCGCTCTTCTCCCTGACCTCAGTGTCTCCTTCCTTTCTTTATATTCCTCTTTTATTTTTGCCTTATTGTAGGTTCTGCTCTGAGCGGCGGGAGCGCGCACTCACTCGCCCCGCGCGCGCCTGCACACAGCACATTGGAGCGCGAGCGACTCTTTCCTAAAAACAACTCAAAACGCTCGAGCTGCCTGCGTCATCTGCCTTTTAACGCGCTGACCAATCAGATCCGGCGGTGGGCGGAGTTTCTAGTTCTTTACAAAATAGATATATATTTTGTTCTGTTTGAAATTATTTCAATATTAAAGTTTTTTTTTTTGCTGTTGTGGTAAACAAAATGACCAACTCATCATATAAAACCCTTTATTAACACAAATCCCAAGAATTAGTTATTAATTCATCAAAAATTGCACCGCACTTTATGTCTAATGTGTCGTATAATTTATACAAAATTAATTTTAGTTTGTTTTGTTCTTCATTGTAAACATTAAACAATCCTGATGTGTATTATAAAGTGTATTAGCTAACATCACAAACTCACCTCAGGTCTGTACCACGTTAGCATGTAGCTGTAATGTCTTATATAAATAACACATTTATAATAATATAATAATCTCATACATTTGTGAACCCTTACAGTTATTTGGTAGATAAACTGCGAAAGGTTCTAATGTAGAGCAACAGTGCTTTACCATCAGTAACTGTTTTGGGGCCAAGAACACTATTAAAGAACCCTTGGAGAACCCAGTACCAGGACATTAAAGGTGGGGTCTGTGATGTTTGAAAGCCAGTGTTGACATATAAAATCACCAAAACAAACACGCCCCTAACCCAAACGGGTCCCACCCCTGTATCGATAGCTCCGCCCACACATACGTACGTAACCCGGGCGACTAACAGAAAGAAACGTGTCTTTATCATAGCCGAAGGGAAGAACAATACGATTGTAGATAAACAAACAAGCAAAAATGCCACACAAGCATAATGATGTAAAGGACAAAGGCATATATTAGTTCTGTGTAACAAAGCAAAACCAACGTTACTCACCTATCGAGAAGGAAAAAAGCGCCTCGGCGTCCCATCGCTGGCCTTCCCGCTCCTTCAGTTCTCTCAAACAACGGAGACCCCACCTTTAAACTTAAACTTCTGATTGGTTCAGGAGACTCAGAATAAGTACCACACTAATTCCCTCTTCACACACACTGAAGGTTTTCAGGGTTTTTTCTTCTTCTTACCAACCAAAAAGGGTTGAACACAGAACGTTTCCTGAAGACCAGATAATGGATGTATTTGTATTTACTTCTGTGTATTTTACACTACAACACATCTGTTAATTCAGTGTGAGTAAACGAGCGAATTGCAGAACAAACAATCACGACGTAAATGTTTTTAACTCAGAATAAATCTGTGTAATTTAGTAAAAATCTGCATAAATCAGCATATCATTATAAATCAAAGTGTTCGAGCGTGGATGTAATTATTCTCATATCAATTACAGACTGATTTCCATATATTCAATACAGTACACAGTCTTCTCTCCACAGTCAGTTTATTAGGAACACTGGGACCCCTGCTCATTCTGCAATCAGCCAATCACAGGTCAGGAGAGCAGTGCATGGAACCTTCTGCTCTTCAGCTCATCAAGCTTCGACATGTTGTGTGTTCTAAAAGCTGATTGGTCGATTAGATAATCAGTTGCATGAAGATGCAGGTGTTAAAGTGAACAGTGTTTATATATCTTTATAACTCACTGTATTGAATTAGAGCTGCATTTGTAATAAGAGAGTTATGAGAAATATCTTTGCTTACTCCTGTTCAAACTTTACAACTTTTTTAGAGTTGCCTCATTAAAATCTGTTTACTCTGTCGCTTTAATAAACTTCTCTCGCACGTAATTTACACAGATAATTTATTCTGCACATTTAGCTGCAGCTCGCTGTAACATGAGTTAATGGGATTGTGGAAGCGAGCTGTAAAGCACAGGCTGCCTGTCAGAACACACACACACACACACACACACACACACACACACACACACACACACACACACACACACACACACACACACACACACACACACACACACACACCACATACACACTCACACTCACACACGCGCACACACACACACCACATACACACACACCACATACACACACGCACACACCACATACACACACACACACCACACACACACACACACACACACACACCACACACACACACACACACATACACACACACACACACACACACACACACACACACACACACACACACACACACACACACACACACACACACACACACACACACACACACACAGTGTCCTGTATGAGGTTTAAAATACAAAAAATGTATTAAACATTGAAATTTTCCCAAATACTCACACTGTGTATAAATCTGTGTAAATAAGAAGCTGGTGTAACTTCTGTAACACACTTAATACAATTACACACAGGGCAACTATGTTTATAATGATATGCAGTTACTGCACACACACACACACACACACGCACGCACACACACACACACACACTCACACTAACACACACAGACACACACGCACGCACACACACACTGTAAGAGTACAGTATGGGATACAGTAATGACATGATATACATACACTTGGTTTCAGAGAGTTATGGAACTGAAGGCCAACCAGGTCCCTCATGAATTCATTTACTGTACATAGATGAGGCAGGATTCAATCTATCCAAAAGGCGTCGACGTGGAGGAAATATAATTGCCACAGCATTTGCCACAAAGGGCCACAGTTGATGTGCCAGGACAGAGAGGGGCAGACATTACCATGTGTGCAGCAATGGCAAATGCAGGATTACTCCTTCACAGATGTCAGGTTGGACACTATAATACCGAACGCCTCCTTGCCTTTCTCAATGACCTCCACCAGCTCCTGGTACCAGAGCAGGATCAGGAGGGTGAAGACATGAGGACATTTGTAATTACCTGGGACAATGTTGCTTTCCATCATTCGCAAGCAATAACAGCATGGTTTGAAGTCCACCCAAGACTGGTAAGTCTCTTCCTTCCACCCTATTCACCTTTCCTCAACCCCATAGAGGAGTTCATTTCTGCATGGAGATGGAAGGTTTACAGTATGACCATCAGCCACATGACCAGATGTCCCTCCTTGAAGCCATGGATGCTGCAGGGACATCACAGATCAAGATCGCCGAGGGTGGATCCGACTTACCAAGCGGTTTTATCCCAGGTGCATCGCCTTGGATGATGTCAGATGTGATGTTGATGAAAACATGTGGCCTAACCCTGAAGATCACAGGGATTAGGTACATTAATTTTGTGCTATTTTTAGCCCCCCCCCCTTCTTATCTCCTTACTTTGATCGACTGCATATACCTTGTGAAGTGAAAACAAGTGTTATTGTTCGACAGAATAATTTCATTTTGAGTCGGATTTCCAGTGTTTCGGTAAAGTCAGTGTGTGCAGAGAAAGATGTGTTGTGTTTTGAAATGGAGAGTTAGTAGATATTTAACAAAATGTGTTTTTGAGAGGAAAATGATCAATTTTGCCGATTGTGTTTTAAGTCTGTGTTGAGTTTAGAAACATTATCTTAAGTACAGTTAAGCGCTTGTTAGCGACTGAAAACAACTGTAAATGAAGTTACTGTTTATCTCTAACATTTATCCCTAATGATCAAGCCGGAGGTGACGGTGGTGAGGAAAACCTCCCTGAGATTAAAGGAGAAGTGCTTTAAGTTCCTTTAGACTGTTGTGTGTCTGTTCCTTATATCAGTGTGCAGTGTGAGGTAAGAACCTCGTGTAACAGCGTGTTTGGTGTGAACCTGCTGATCAGGATTTACAGTTCTGTCGGTGCTTTAAACTCTTCATTCCTTCATTGATGCTGAACTCAAGTGTAATTCAGCATTTAACATCTCAGCTAGTCCAAACACACTTCTTTATCAATCCCCCAACACACACACACACACACACACACACACACACACACACACACACACACACACACACACACACACACACACACACACACACACACACACACACACACACACACACACACACACACACACACACACACAGCCTGAGAGTAAGCATGGAAAGTGTGGAACATGATGAAGGTCAGAAGCTCATAATTGGAGTGAAGCTCCATCAAAGTTCTGAAAGTTGGAAGTTTCTGAAGTTGTCCATCAGTGACCTCAAGGTCTGTGTCATTCTCTCTCTCTATCACTCTCTGTGTCATTCTCTCTCTCTATCACTCTGTGTGTCATTCTCTCTCTCTATCACTCTGTGTGTCATTCTCTCTCTCTATCACTCTCTGTGTCATTCTCTCTCTCTATCACTCTGTGTGTCATTCTCTCTCTCTATCAGTCTGTCTGTGTCATTCTCTCTCTCTATCAGTCTGTGTGTCATTCTCTCTCTCTATCAGTCTGTCTGTGTCATTCTCTCTCTCTATCACTCTGTGTGTCATTCTCTCTCTCTATCAGTCTGTCTGTGTCATTCTCTCTCTCTATCAGTCTGTGTGTCATTCTCTCTCTCTATCAGTCTGTGTGTCATTCTCTCTCTCTATCACTCTGTGTGTCATTCTCTCTCTCTCTATCAGTCTGTCTGTGTCATTCTCTCTCTCTATCACTCTGTGTGTCATTCTCTCTCTCTATCAGTCTGTGTGTCATTCTCTCTCTCTATCAGTCTGTCTGTGTCATTCTCTCTCTCTATCAGTCTGTGTGTGTCATTCTCTCTCTCTATCACTCTGTGTGTCATTCTCTCTCTCTATCAGTCTGTCTGTGTCATTCTCTCTCTCTATCAGTCTGTGTGTCATTCTCTCTCTCTATCAGTCTGTGTGTCATTCTCTCTCTCTATCACTCTGTGTGTCATTCTCTCTCTCTCTATCAGTCTGTCTGTGTCATTCTCTCTCTCTATCACTCTGTGTGTCATTCTCTCTCTCTATCAGTCTGTCTGTGTCATTCTCTCTCTCTATCACTCTGTGTGTCATTCTCTCTCTCTATCAGTCTGTCTGTGTCATTCTCTCTCTCTATCACTCTGTGTGTCATTCTCTCTCTCTATCAGTCTGTCTGTGTCATTCTCTCTCTCTATCACTCTGTGTGTCATTCTCTCTCTCTATCACTCTGTGTGTCATTCTCTCTCTCTATCAGTCTGTCTGTGTCATTCTCTCTCTCTATCAGTCTGTGTGTCATTCTCTCTCTCTATCAGTCTGTCTGTGTCATTCTCTCTCTCTATCAGTCTGTGTCATTCTCTCTCTCTATCAGTCTGTCTGTGTCATTCTCTCTCTCTATCAGTCTGTGTCATTCTCTCTCTCTATCAGTCTGTCTGTGTAATTCTCTCTCTCTATCAGTCTGTCTGTGTCATTCTCTCTCTATCAGTCTGTCTGTGTCATTCTCTCTCTCTATCAGTCTGTCTGTGTCATTCTCTCTCTCTATCACTCTGTGTGTCATTCTCTCTCTCTCTATCAGTCTGTCTGTGTCATTCTCTCTCTCTATCAGTCTGTCTGTGTCATTCTCTCTCTCTCTATCAGTCTGTGTCATTCTCTCTCTCTATCAGTCTGTGTGTCATTCTCTCTCTCTATCACTCTGTGTGTCATTCTCTCTCTCTATCAGTCTGTGTGTCATTCTCTCTATCAGTCTGTGTCATTCTCTCTCTCTATCAGTCTGTCTGTGTCATTCTCTCTCTCTATCAGTCTGTCTGTGTCATTCTCTCTCTCTATCAGTCTGTCTGTGTCATTCTCTCTCTCTCTATCAGTCTGTGTGTGTAATTCTCTCTCTCTATCACTCTGTGTGTCATTCTCTCTCTCTATCAGTCTGTGTGTCATTCTCTCTATCAGTCTGTGTCATTCTCTCTCTCTATCACTCTGTGTGTCATTCTCTCTCTCTATCACTCTGTGTGTCATTCTCTCTCTCTATCAGTCTGTCTGTGTAATTCTCTCTCTCTATCACTCTGTGTGTCATTCTCTCTCTATCAGTCTGTCTGTGTCATTCTCTCTCTCTATCAGTCTGTCTGTGTCATTCTCTCTCTCTCTATCAGTCTGTCTGTGTCATTCTCTCTCTCTATCACTCTGTGTGTGTCATTCTCTCTCTCTATCAGTCTGTCTGTGTCATTCTCTCTCTCTATCAGTCTGTCTGTGTCATTCTCTCTCTCTATCACTCTGTGTGTGTCATTCTCTCTCTCTATCAGTCTGTCTGTGTCATTCTCTCTCTCTATCACTCTGTTTGTCATTCTCTCTCTCTATCAGTCTGTGTGTGTCATTCTCTCTCTCTATCAGTCTGTGTGTGTCATTCTCTCTCTCTATCAGTCTGTGTCATTCTCTCTCTCTATCAGTCTGTGTCATTCTCTCTCTCTATCAGTCTGTGTGTCATTCTCTCTCTCTATCAGTCTGTGTGTGTCATTCTCTCTCTCTATCAGTCTGTGTCATTCTCTCTCTCTATCAGTCTGTCTGTGTCATTCTCTCTCTCTATCACTCTGTCTGTGTCATTCTCTCTCTCTCTATCAGTCTGTGTGTCATTCTCTCTCTCTATCAGTCTGTGTGTCATTCTCTCTCTCTATCAGTCTGTGTGTCATTCTCTCTCTCTATCAGTCTGTCTGTGTCATTCTCTCTCTCTATCAGTCTGTGTCATTCTCTCTCTCTATCAGTCTGTGTCATTCTCTCTCTCTATCACTCTGTCTGTGTCATTCTCTCTCTCTCTATCAGTCTGTGTCATTCTCTCTCTCTATCAGTCTGTGTGTCATTCTCTCTATCAGTCTGTGTGTGTCATTCTCTCTCTCTATCACTCTGTGTGTCATTCTCTCTCTCTATCAGTCTGTCTGTGTCATTCTCTCTCTCTATCACTCTGTGTGTAATTCTCTCTCTCTATCAGTCTGTGTGTGTCATTCTCTCTCTCTATCAGTCTGTGTGTCATTCTCTCTCTCTATCAGTCTGTGTCATTCTCTCTCTCTATCAGTCTGTGTCATTCTCTCTCTCTATCAGTCTGTCTGTGTCATTCTCTCTCTCTATCACTCTGTGTGTCATTCTCTCTCTCTATCAGTCTGTCTGTGTCATTCTCTCTCTCTATCAGTCTGTGTGTCATTCTCTCTCTCTATCAGTCTGTCTGTGTCATTCTCTCTCTCTATCAGTCTGTGTGTCATTCTCTCTCTCTATCAGTCTGTGTGTGTCATTCTCTCTCTCTATCAGTCTGTGTGTGTCATTCTCTCTCTCTATCAGTCTGTGTCATTCTCTCTCTCTATCAGTCTGTGTCATTCTCTCTCTCTATCAGTCTGTGTGTCATTCTCTCTCTCTATCAGTCTGTGTGTGTCATTCTCTCTCTCTATCAGTCTGTGTCATTCTCTCTCTCTATCAGTCTGTCTGTGTCATTCTCTCTCTCTATCACTCTGTCTGTGTCATTCTCTCTCTCTCTATCAGTCTGTGTGTCATTCTCTCTCTCTATCAGTCTGTGTCATTCTCTCTCTCTATCAGTCTGTGTCATTCTCTCTCTCTATCACTCTGTCTGTGTCATTCTCTCTCTCTCTATCAGTCTGTGTCATTCTCTCTCTCTATCAGTCTGTGTGTCATTCTCTCTATCAGTCTGTGTGTGTCATTCTCTCTCTATCACTCTGTGTGTCATTCTCTCTCTCTATCAGTCTGTCTGTGTCATTCTCTCTCTCTATCACTCTGTGTGTAATTCTCTCTCTCTATCAGTCTGTGTGTGTCATTCTCTCTCTCTATCAGTCTGTGTGTCATTCTCTCTCTCTATCAGTCTGTGTCATTCTCTCTCTCTATCAGTCTGTGTCATTCTCTCTCTCTATCAGTCTGTGTCATTCTCTCTCTCTATCAGTCTGTCTGTGTCATTCTCTCTCTCTATCACTCTGTGTGTCATTCTCTCTCTCTATCAGTCTGTCTGTGTCATTCTCTCTCTCTATCAGTCTGTGTGTCATTCTCTCTCTCTATCAGTCTGTCTGTGTCATCCTCTCTCTCTATCACTCTGTGTGTCATTCTCTCTCTCTATCAGTCTGTCTGTGTCATTCTCTCTCTCTATCATTCTGTCTGTGTCATTCTCTCTCTCTATCAGTCTGTCTGTGTCATTCTCTCTCTCCATCAGTCTGTCTGTGTCATTCTCTCTCTCTATCACTCTGTGTCATTCTCTCTCTCTATCACTCTGTGTGTCATTCTCTCTCTCTATCACTCTGTGTGTCATTCTCTCTCTCTATCAGTCTGTCTGTGTCATTCTCTCTCTCTATCACTCTGTGTGTCATTCTCTCTCTCTATCAGTCTGTGTGTGTCATTCTCTCTCTCTATCAGTCTGTGTCATTCTCTCTCTCTATCAGTCTGTCTGTGTCATTCTCTCTCTCTATCAGTTTGTCTGTGTCATTCTCTCTCTCTATCAGTCTGTGTGTCATTCTCTCTCTCTATCAGTCTGTGTGTCATTCTCTCTCTCTATCAGTCTGTGTGTCATTCTCTCTCTCTATCAGACTGTGTGTGTCATTCTCTCTCTCTATCAGTCTGTGTGTCATTCTCTCTCTCTATCAGTCTGTGTGTCATTCTCTCTCTCTATCAGTCTGTGTGTGTCATTCTCTCTCTCTATCAGTCTGTGTGTGTCATTCTCTCTCTCTATCAGTCTGTGTCATTCTCTCTCTCTATCAGTCTGTCTGTGTCATTCTCTCTCTCTATCACTCTGTGTGTCATTCTCTCTCTCTATCAGTCTGTGTGTGTCATTCTCTCTCTCTATCAGTCTGTCTGTGTCATTCTCTCTCTCTATCAGTCTGTGTGTGTCATTCTCTCTCTCTATCAGTCTGTGTGTGTCATTCTCTCTCTCTATCACTCTGTGTCATTCTCTCTCTCTATCAGTCTGTCTGTGTCATTCTCTCTCTCTATCAGTCTGTCTGTGTCATTCTCTCTCTCTATCACTCTGTGTGTGTCATTCTCTCTCTCTATCAGTCTGTCTGTGTCATTCTCTCTCTCTATCACTCTGTGTGTCATTCTCTCTCTCTCTATCAGTCTGTCTGTGTCATTCTCTCTCTCTCTATCAGTCTGTGTCATTCTCTCTCTCTATCAGTCTGTGTGTCATTCTCTCTCTCTATCACTCTGTGTGTCATTCTCTCTCTCTATCAGTCTGTGTGTCATTCTCTCTCTCTATCAGTCTGTGTCATTCTCTCTCTCTATCAGTCTGTCTGTGTCATTCTCTCTCTCTATCAGTCTGTCTGTGTCATTCTCTCTCTCTCTATCAGTCTGTGTGTGTCATTCTCTCTCTCTATCAGTCTGTGTGTCATTCTCTCTCTCTATCACTCTGTGTGTCATTCTCTCTCTCTATCAGTCTGTGTGTCATTCTCTCTATCAGTCTGTGTCATTCTCTCTCTCTATCACTCTGTGTGTCATTCTCTCTCTCTATCAGTCTGTCTGTGTAATTCTCTCTCTCTATCACTCTGTGTGTCATTCTCTCTCTCTATCAGTCTGTGTGTCATTCTCTCTCTCTATCAGTCTGTCTGTGTCATTCTCTCTCTCTATCACTCTGTGTGTCATTCTCTCTCTCTATCAGTCTGTGTGTGTCATTCTCTCTCTCTATCAGTCTGTGTGTGTCATTCTCTCTCTCTATCAGTCTGTGTCATTCTCTCTCTCTATCAGTCTGTGTGTCATTCTCTCTCTCTATCAGTCTGTGTGTGTCATTCTCTCTCTCTATCAGTCTGTGTCATTCTCTCTCTCTATCAGTCTGTGTCATTCTCTCTCTCTATCACTCTGTCTGTGTCATTCTCTCTCTCTCTATCAGTCTGTGTCATTCTCTCTCTCTATCAGTCTGTGTGTCATTCTCTCTATCAGTCTGTGTGTGTCATTCTCTCTCTCTATCACTCTGTGTGTCATTCTCTCTCTCTATCAGTCTGTCTGTGTCATTCTCTCTCTCTATCACTCTGTGTGTAATTCTCTCTCTCTATCAGTCTGTGTGTGTCATTCTCTCTCTCTATCAGTCTGTGTGTCATTCTCTCTCTCTATCAGTCTGTGTCATTCTCTCTCTCTATCAGTCTGTGTCATTCTCTCTCTCTATCAGTCTGTGTCATTCTCTCTCTCTATCAGTCTGTCTGTGTCATTCTCTCTCTCTATCACTCTGTGTGTCATTCTCTCTCTCTATCAGTCTGTCTGTGTCATTCTCTCTCTCTATCAGTCTGTGTGTCATTCTCTCTCTCTATCAGTCTGTCTGTGTCATCCTCTCTCTCTATCACTCTGTGTGTCATTCTCTCTCTCTATCAGTCTGTCTGTGTCATTCTCTCTCTCTATCATTCTGTCTGTGTCATTCTCTCTCTCTATCAGTCTGTCTGTGTCATTCTCTCTCTCCATCAGTCTGTCTGTGTCATTCTCTCTCTCTATCACTCTGTGTCATTCTCTCTCTCTATCACTCTGTGTGTCATTCTCTCTCTCTATCACTCTGTGTGTCATTCTCTCTCTCTATCAGTCTGTCTGTGTCATTCTCTCTCTCTATCACTCTGTGTGTCATTCTCTCTCTCTATCAGTCTGTGTGTGTCATTCTCTCTCTCTATCAGTCTGTGTCATTCTCTCTCTCTATCAGTCTGTCTGTGTCATTCTCTCTCTCTATCAGTCTGTCTGTGTCATTCTCTCTCTCTATCAGTCTGTGTGTCATTCTCTCTCTCTATCAGTCTGTGTGTCATTCTCTCTCTCTATCAGTCTGTGTGTCATTCTCTCTCTCTATCAGACTGTGTGTGTCATTCTCTCTCTCTATCAGTCTGTGTGTCATTCTCTCTCTCTATCAGTCTGTGTGTCATTCTCTCTCTCTATCAGTCTGTGTCATTCTCTCTCTCTATCAGTCTGTGTGTGTCATTCTCTCTCTCTATCAGTCTGTGTCATTCTCTCTCTCTATCAGTCTGTCTGTGTCATTCTCTCTCTCTATCACTCTGTGTGTCATTCTCTCTCTCTATCAGTCTGTGTGTGTCATTCTCTCTCTCTATCAGTCTGTCTGTGTCATTCTCTCTCTCTATCAGTCTGTGTGTGTCATTCTCTCTCTCTATCAGTCTGTGTGTGTCATTCTCTCTCTCTATCACTCTGTGTCATTCTCTCTCTCTATCAGTCTGTCTGTGTCATTCTCTCTCTCTATCAGTCTGTCTGTGTCATTCTCTCTCTCTATCACTCTGTGTGTGTCATTCTCTCTCTCTATCAGTCTGTCTGTGTCATTCTCTCTCTCTATCACTCTGTGTGTCATTCTCTCTCTCTCTATCAGTCTGTCTGTGTCATTCTCTCTCTCTCTATCAGTCTGTGTCATTCTCTCTCTCTATCAGTCTGTGTGTCATTCTCTCTCTCTATCACTCTGTGTGTCATTCTCTCTCTCTATCAGTCTGTGTGTCATTCTCTCTCTCTATCAGTCTGTGTCATTCTCTCTCTCTATCAGTCTGTCTGTGTCATTCTCTCTCTCTATCAGTCTGTCTGTGTCATTCTCTCTCTCTCTATCAGTCTGTGTGTGTCATTCTCTCTCTCTATCAGTCTGTGTGTCATTCTCTCTCTCTATCACTCTGTTTGTCATTCTCTCTCTCTATCAGTCTGTGTGTCATTCTCTCTATCAGTCTGTGTCATTCTCTCTCTCTATCACTCTGTGTGTCATTCTCTCTCTCTATCAGTCTGTCTGTGTAATTCTCTCTCTCTATCACTCTGTGTGTCATTCTCTCTCTCTATCAGTCTGTGTGTCATTCTCTCTCTCTATCAGTCTGTCTGTGTCATTCTCTCTCTCTATCACTCTGTGTGTCATTCTCTCTCTCTATCAGTCTGTGTGTGTCATTCTCTCTCTCTATCAGTCTGTGTGTGTCATTCTCTCTCTCTATCAGTCTGTGTCATTCTCTCTCTCTATCAGTCTGTGTGTCATTCTCTCTCTCTATCAGTCTGTGTGTGTCATTCTCTCTCTCTATCAGTCTGTGTCATTCTCTCTCTCTATCAGTCTGTCTGTGTCATTCTCTCTCTCTATCACTCTGTCTGTGTCATTCTCTCTCTCTATCAGTCTGTGTGTCATTCTCTCTCTCTATCAGTCTGTGTGTCATTCTCTCTCTCTATCAGTCTGTGTGTTTCATTCTCTCTCTCTATCAGTCTGTGTATCATTCTCTCTCTCTATCAGTCTGTGTGTCATTCTCTCTCTCTATCAGTCTGTGTCATTCTCTCTCTCTATCACTCTGTGTGTCATTCTCTCTCTCTATCAGTCTGTCTGTGTCATTCTCTCTCTCTATCACTCTGTGTGTAATTCTCTCTCTCTATCAGTCTGTGTGTGTCATTCTCTCTCTCTATCAGTCTGTGTGTCATTCTCTCTCTCTATCACTCTGTGTGTCATTCTCTCTCTCTATCAGTCTGTGTCATTCTCTCTCTCTATCAGTCTGTCTGTGTCATTCTCTCTCTCTATCACTCTGTGTGTCATTCTCTCTCTCTATCAGTCTGTGTCATTCTCTCTCTCTATCACTCTGTGTGTCATTCTCTCTCTCTATCAGTCTGTCTGTGTCATTCTCTCTCTCTATCACTCTGTGTGTCATTCTCTCTCTCTATCAGTCTGTCTGTGTCATTCTCTCTCTCTATCACTCTGTGTGTCATTCTCTCTCTCTATCAGTCTGTCTGTGTCATTCTCTCTCTCTATCACTCTGTGTGTCATTCTCTCTCTCTATCAGTCTGTCTGTGTCATTCTCTCTCTCTATCACTCTGTGTGTCATTCTCTCTCTCTATCAGTCTGTGTGTGTCATTCTCTCTCTCTATCAGTCTGTCTGTGTCATTCTCTCTCTCTATCAGTCTGTGTCATTCTCTCTCTCTATCAGTCTGTCTGTGTCATTCTCTCTCTCTATCAGTCTGTCTGTGTCATTCTCTCTCTCTATCACTCTGTGTGTCATTCTCTCTCTCTATCAGTCTGTGTGTGTCATTCTCTCTCTCTATCAGTCTGTGTGTCATTCTCTCTCTCTATCAGTCTGTGTGTGTCATTCTCTCTCTCTATCAGTCTGTCTGTGTCATTCTCTCTCTCTATCACTCTGTGTGTCATTCTCTCTCTCTATCAGTCTGTGTGTGTCATTCTCTCTCTCTATCAGTCTGTCTGTGTCATTCTCTCTCTCTATCAGTCTGTGTCATTCTCTCTCTCTATCAGTCTGTCTGTGTCATTCTCTCTCTCTATCAGTCTGTCTGTGTCATTCTCTCTCTCTATCAGTCTGTCTGTGTCATTCTCTCTCTCTATCAGTCTGTCTGTGTCATTCTCTCTCTCTATCAGTCTGTCTGTGTCATTCTCTCTCTCTCTATCAGTCTGTGTGTGTCATTCTCTCTCTCTATCAGTCTGTCTGTGTCATTCTCTCTCTCTTTCAGTCTGTCTGTGTCATTCTCTCTCTCTATCACTCTGTGTGTCATTCTCTCTCTCTATCAGTCTGTCTGTGTCATTCTCTCTCTCTATCAGTCTGTCTGTGTCATTCTCTCTCTCTATCAGTCTGTGTCATTCTCTCTCTCTATCAGTCTGTGTCATTCTCTCTCTCTATCAGTCTGTCTGTGTCATTCTCTCTCTCTATCACTCTGTGTGTCATTCTCTCTCTATCAGTCTGTCTGTGTCATTCTCTCTCTCTATCAGTCTGTCTGTGTCATTCTCTCTCTCTATCAGTCTGTCTGTGTCATTCTCTCTCTCTATCACTCTGTGTGTCATTCTCTCTCTCTATCAGTCTGTGTGTGTCATTCTCTCTCTCTATCACTCTGTCATTCTCTCTCTCTATCACTCTGTGTGTCATTCTCTCTCTCTATCAGTCTGTGTGTGTCATTCTCTCTCTCTATCACTCTGTCATTCTCTCTCTCTATCAGTCTGTCTGTGTCATTCTCTCTCTCTATCACTCTGTGTGTCATTCTCTCTCTCTATCACTCTGTGTGTCATTCTCTCTCTCTATCAGTCTGTCTGTGTCATTCTCTCTCTCTATCACTCTGTGTGTCATTCTCTCTCTATCAGTCTGTCTGTGTCATTCTCTCTCTCTATCAGTCTGTCTGTGTCATTCTCTCTCTCTATCAGTCTGTCTGTGTCATTCTCTCTCTCTATCACTCTGTGTGTGTCATTCTCTCTCTCTATCAGTCTGTCTGTGTCATTCTCTCTCTCAATCAGTCTGTCTGTGTCATTCTCTCTCTCTCTATCAGTCTGTGTCATTCTCTCTCTCTATCAGTCTGTGTGTGTCATTCTCTCTCTCTATCACTCTGTGTCATTCTCTCTCTCTATCAGTCTGTCTGTGTCATTCTCTCTCTCTATCACTCTGTGTGTCATTCTCTCTCTCTATCAGTCTGTCTGTGTCATTCTCTCTCTCTCTATCAGTCTGTCTGTGTCATTCTCTCTCTCTCTATCAGTCTGTGTCATTCTCTCTCTCTATCAGTCTGTGTGTCATTCTCTCTCTCTATCACTCTGTGTCATTCTCTCTCTCTATCAGTCTGTGTGTGTCATTCTCTCTCTCTATCACTCTGTGTCATTCTCTCTCTCTATCAGTCTGTCTGTGTCATTCTCTCTCTCTATCACTCTGTGTGTCATTCTCTCTCTCTATCACTCTGTGTGTCATTCTCTCTCTCTATCAGTCTGTCTGTGTCATTCTCTCTCTCTATCACTCTGTGTGTCATTCTCTCTCTATCAGTCTGTCTGTGTCATTCTCTCTCTCTATCAGTCTGTCTGTGTCATTCTCTCTCTCTATCAGTCTGTCTGTGT
>NC_062528.1:25016124-25018624 GCF_022655615.1 Tachysurus fulvidraco | reverse complement strand
CTGAGGAAACTGGTGTCGCTCTCACCATGGCCTCAGAGCTGCTAAATGAGTGAGACAGACAGACAGACAGACAGACAGACAGACAGACAGACAGACATGCAAATATACAGGCATGCAGACAGAAAGAAAGACAGACAGGCATGCAGACAGACAGACATGACAGGCATGCAGACAGACAGAGAGACAGACAGACAGGCATGCAAACAGACAGAGAGACAGACAGACAGGCATACAGACAGAGAGAGAGACAGGCATACAGACAGAGAGAGAGACAGGCAGACAGACAGACAGACAGACATAGAGCGAGAGACAGGCAGGCAGACAGATAGACAGACAGACAGGCATACAGACAGAGAGAGAGACAGGCATACAGACAGACAGACAGACATGCAAACAGAGAGAGAGACAGGCATACAGACATGACAGGCATGCAGACAGACAGAGAGACAGACAGGCATGCAAACAGAGAGAGAGACAGGCATACAGACAGACAGTCAGACAGAGAGAGAGAGACAGGCATACAGACAGACAGTCAGACAGACAGAGAGACAGACAGACAGAGAGCAAGAGACAGGCATACAGACAGACAGACAGACAGACAGCTGCTGATTTGATGATGTTGAACATAAGAGTTTATACCTCAGACAGATTGAATAGCTACAAGGCTATACTGTTAGCATTATACTGTATACTGTTAGCATTATTATCTTCCTGAATATTACCTAACTTACAAGTTCTGCCTTAAGGCTTTAGGCCACGCCTTCTGTTTCTGTCTGAGACACTGAACATCTCCATAAAGCTGATGTCCACATGTCCCTCTAAACCGGTGGCTCTAAGCTTTTGTCTCTGGTCAGTTATGAAAATAAGCTCAATTATACATGTTTCAACTGATCAATACAATATATTATTAATATAATAATAATAATAATAATAATAATAATAATAATAATAATAATAATAATAATAATAATGTATTTAGCTCCCAAACTCTGGAATAGTCTTCCTGATAGTGTTCGGGGCTCAGACACACTTTCCCAGTTTAAATGTAGATTAAAAACTCATCTCTTTAGTCAGACGTACACATAATACATCCCATAATACTGTGCACTATTACATCACACCAAATGCACATTATCATCTAGTACTAATATAATAAACAGCAGCTACATTAATTCCTCTCCACTGCTTCTCTCTTTCTACTCATCCCGAGGCATCCAGACATTGTACCAACTCTGATCGTCTTCTGTGTGATGAAGATTCTGGACCTTCACTGAGATGAGGGCGACCCTGTGAGGATCCTGAGGCATCTAGAGATCTACAGCTCCAGTTAGACTCTGCTATACTAAAGAGGAGATGTGAACTCCATGTGGTGTTTGAGGACAACAACCTCCTCATCACTACAACATTTATCAGACTGTATATATATATAATCACACCCCCAGTGTCACCCAGATGAGGATGAGGTTATATAATCACACCCCCAGTGTCACCCAGATGAGGATGAGGTTATATAATCACACCCCCAGTGTCACCCAGATGAGGATGAGGTTATATAATCACACCCCCAGTGTCACCCAGATGAGGATGAGGTTATATAATCACACCCCCAGTGTCACCCAGATGAGGATGAGGTTATATAATCACACCCCCAGTGTCACCCAGATGAGGATGAGGTTATATAATCACACCCCCAGTGTCACCCAGATGAGGATGAGGTTATATAATCACACCCCCAGTGTCACCCAGATGAGGATGAGGTTATATAATCACACCCCCAGTGTCACCCAGATGAGGATGAGGTTATATAATCACACCCCCAGTGTCACCCAGATGAGGATGAGGTTCCCCTTTGAGTCTGGTTCCTCTCAAGGTTCCTTCCTTTACCATAAGGGAGTTTTTCCTCCCCACAGTCACCTGAGTCACCTCAGACTTGTTCATTGGGGATAAATACATACAAATTTATATATAACTAATATTAATCTGGGACTTTTGTATTATATTAATCTTTATATTAATCTTTTGTATTATTGTTAAATGCGCTATAGAAATAAATTAGAATTGAATAACTGATTTGCATAAAAAACATAAACCACAACTGAAGCTCCTTTTTCCCACAACTGAAGCTCCTTTTTCCCACAACTGAAGCTCCTTTTTCCCACAACTGAAGCTCCTTTTTCCCACTTTTCCTGGTTGTGTTCTGAGCAACATTTGGAGCGACACACAGTGTGTAATTACCTGCTGATCTCAGTTCTGTCATCTGCTGATGTTTAATTCTGTTTAAGGTGCAACGTTGCAGATAAAAGTGCTGGAGGAACAAATTTATTAAAGCAGATACAACACGTAATAATGAGAAGCGGCGTGACAGACAGACGGAGCACAAAACGCTGTCACAGCTCAAAGAGAGAAATTCAATTATTCTGTTTCTTTCTGAGCCTCTGACCCAAACCACAGCAGGAACCCATTTATTTATTTATTTATTTATTTATTTATCAATTTAAAT
>NC_062528.1:24971124-25001124 GCF_022655615.1 Tachysurus fulvidraco | reverse complement strand
GACTGCATGCCCTGACCCCCTAAACAGGAAGTGAGATTTTAAACAGGAAGTGGGTTATCATTCTGTCTCTGTCTGTTACAGGTCTCTCCTCTGGACTTGTTCCCATGTACATCGGTGAAATTGCACCGGTGCAGTACCGAGGTGCATTAGGAACACTGCACCAGCTCGGTGTCGTCACCGGCATCCTTATCAGCCAGGTACAAACACCACTTTAGGGTCAAAGGTCAACGCTGATGTGTAACAAAAGGATTAAAGGTTGTTTCATTTACAATTATTATGATGCAACTTATACTTCATCACCTCAATATCTCCTTATATTAAAGTCTCAGCGGAGGAGGCGTGGCCTCTGTGTGATCTGTCAGTCTCACTGGAGGAGGTGTGGCCTCTGTGTGATCTGTCAGTCTCACTGGAGGAGGTGTGGCCTCTGTGTGATCTGTCAGTCTCACTGGAGGAGGTGTGGCCTCTGTGTGATCTGTCAGTCTCAGCGGAGGAGGCGTGGCCTCTGTGTGATCTGTCAGTCTCAGCGGAGGAGGCGTGGCCTCTGTGTGATCTGTCAGTCTCAGTGGAGGAGGTGTGGCCTCTGTGTGATCTGTCAGTCTCACTGGAGGAGGTGTGGCCTCTGTGTGATCTGTCAGTCTCACTGGAGGAGGTGTGGCCTCTGTGTGATCTGTCAGTCTCACTGGAGGAGGTGTGGCCTCTGTGTGATCTGTCAGTCTCAGCGGAGGAGGCGTGGCCTCTGTGTGATCTGTCAGTCTCAGCGGAGGAGGTGTGGCCTCTGTGTGATCTGTCAGTCTCACTGGAGGAGGTGTGGCCTCTGTGTGATCTGTCAGTCTCAGCGGAGGAGGCGTGGCCTCTGTGTGATCTGTCAGTCTCATTGGAGGAGGTGTGCCCTCTGTGTGATCTGTCAGTCTCAGCGGAGGAGGCGTGGCCTCTGTGTGATCTGTCAGTCTCACTGGAGGAGGCGTGGCCTCTGTGTGATCTGTCAGTCTCAGCGGAGGAGGCGTGGCCTCTGTGTGATCTGTCAGTCTCAGTGGAGGAGGCGTGGCCTCTGTGTGATCTGTCAGTCTCAGCGGAGGAGGCGTGGCCTCTGTGTGATCTGTCAGTCTCAGCGGAGGAGGCGTGGCCTCTGTGTGATCTGTCAGTCTCAGTGGAGGAGGCGTGGCCTCTGTGTGATCTGTCAGTCTCAGCGGAGGAGGCGTGGCCTCTGTGTGATCTGTCAGTCTCAGCGGAGGAGGCGTGGCCTCTGTGTGATCTGTCAGTCTCAGCGGAGGAGGCGTGGCCTCTGTGTGATCTGTCAGTCTCAGCGGAGGAGGCGTGTTGTTATCTGTAATAAACTATTTTTTGAATGTGTTTATTTGTGTGTTTTTCAGATCCTGGGTCTGGACTTCCTGCTAGGAAATGATGACAACTGGCACCTGCTGCTGGGTTTGTCTGGAGTCATCGCAGGTCTGCAGAGTTTATTGCTGCCGTTATGTCCTGAGAGTCCGAGATACCTGTACATCAAACTGGGCAAGAAAGAGGAGGCCTGCAGAAGTACACACACACACACACACACACACACACACACACACACACACACACACACACACACACACACACACACACACACTGTTTAATACCAACATTAGTGTCATTTTTGTTTTTATACTTCTACGTATTTTTTTTAACATAATATTATATATTTTAGAAATATGATGCTCATTTAGAATTTTTTATATACAAATAATTTAATATTTTTTATATATTATTTTAAATAAATAATTTTATTTATATTTTCATTGTCATTTTTTTTTTGCATTTTTTCTCACTAAATATATATTACTTTTTCTTATTCCAAAGAGTCTGTATGTAATATACACAATTTTTTTCCACTAAATATTTCCCATGACATCATTTTTATTATTCATTTAAAACGATAAGATTTATTTTATTAATTATTTAGATATTATACATTTAAGTTTGTTTTATTTTCTGTTTGTATTTTTATTGTCATTGTATTTTTTTAATAAAAAAATAATTTCATTTATTTATGTTGTTTATTTATTATTTATTGTTATATGGTGTTTGAATATTAAACTATAATCTCTTTGTTGTGTATTTTTAAAAGACACTTTTTTATTTTAGGTATTATTCGGTGTCACCTGGCCATGTGATCACATTCAGATGATTTCTTGACTGATTTATGTATCTGCTATCTGAGTGTTAAGGTTTATCGCGTCTGCCTTTAGGTTTAAAGCGGCTTAAAGGAGAATATGACACGTCGAAGGATATCGCAGAAATGCAGAAAGAAAAAGAGGAGGCCATGAAAGAGGAGAAGATATCAATCTGGAGGCTTGTAAAGTCTCAGCAGTACCGACCGCAGCTCTTTGTGGCTCTGATGCTGCATCTGGCACAACAATTCTCTGGAATTAACGCAGTGAGGATCGAACCTGCTCATAATGAAACACTTTCACTCATTTTCACATCTTATCCGTAATTTGACGCCTTTGGGTCCGACATTGTGTCTGATCAATAATTTTGAATCACAACAGAAAGAACCGAATCAGTGAATCAGTAAAGTGAGTCGTGATTCCCGTCTCTTAGATTCTCATTCTGGGTTTTTTATATCAGCTTATCATTGTGATAGTTGTTTTATAGCCTCTGTCAAACAATAATATTTGTTCTGCTCTCTGCGTGGTTTGTATATTAGATCTTTTATTACTCCACCAACATTTTCCAAAGCGCCAGAGTCGCTCAGCCCGTCTACGCCACCATCGGAGTCGGAGTCGTAAACACCGTCTTCACACTGCTGTCAGTGAGTGTACACTAATGACAAGACAAACAGTGCTGGGACACACACACACACACACACACACACACACACACACACACACACACACACACACACACACACACACACAGTGCTGAGCAACCGCCAAGAGCCTTTATCTCCACAGAAACATAATTACACGTGAAGAACACATGTTCTTTTCACTACTTATCTTCTGTACAACGTGGACATGTTCCAAACCACACACCCTAATCACTATATAGTGCACATTAAAATCATCAGACTTCGGACATGTTCCAAACCACACACCCTAATCAAGAAGTGTGTGTGTGTGTGTGTGTGTGTGTGTGTGTGTGTGTGTGTGTGTGTGTGTGTGTGTGTGTGTGTAGGTGATTCTGGTGGACCGGGCCGGTAGAAGAACCCTGATGTTAATCGGTTTGTGTGGAATGTGTTGCTGTGCAGTGGGAGTGACAATTGGTCTTGTTTACCAGGTGATGTCATTAAACTGTCTCACTGCCTTTATTCCCTGTGAGTCAGAATGTATCTGCATTCATCTGCATTATTTATTGCAGCGTGTGTTTACTGCACTGTCTCTCTGCACTTGACCCCAGGTGGGCATGTCTAGTGTGGTTGTGGGTGGAAAAAAAAAGATAACCGCACACACAGTGTGTTGGTGTGATGGAGTCACTGTAACACCCTGAAGTTGATTATTTTCCTCTAACACTCATGACTAAAACAGCATGACATGTTTTACTCCTCTCACACTACAGAAACTCACCAAGAACATTTTTATTTATTAAGAGCCCTCTGGTGGTCAGGTGTAGGTACTGCAGTGTGTATATAATCCACGTCTTGTGTTTCATTCGGTGCGCTAACATCATCCTCTATGAAGTCACTGTTCACTACACCCTCCAAAAACTCTACAAGTCACAACATGCTAAAGCTTTTTTTGAAGTTTGCTTACAGATTTATTAAAAATGGCACCGTATATTGATTTAATATTAAATAAGCACACAGGATTTATGCAGTCACTGGAATTTAAATTTACATTTACTGCATGTGACAGATTCTCTTCTCCAGAGCGACGTACAAAGGTGCTTTAAGTCTATAGTGTTATAAATATATACACTGGTTCACTAGATTACAGACTTAACATACCGTCAATATAAAACTGTTGAGGTTTTTATTTTTAAACATATTCATAAAACAAACAGAGGAGAAAGTTCTAGTTGAAGTGTTTGAGGAAGATGAAGGTCTTCACGATCGTTAACAGGCAGTCAGTGACTCAGCTGTTTGGACATGTAGGTGAAGTTCATCCCACCACCTCGGTGCAGAACAGAGACGAGTCTTGATGTGTTCCTTCCTCTAACCTTGAATTTATATTAAAGAACAATAAAGTGGAGTTCTAACAGTGATTTGACTATTTTATGTAAATGTTTGTTTTATTGCTGGTTATCAGCCTGGACACTGGTTATTTTTAGGTTTATGTTCTCAGACCATTACACAAAATATTCACCCCTTCTTTCACTGCTTTATTGTCTTTTCAGAACACCTACTCCTGGATGAGTTACTTGAGCATGACGGCCATTTTTCTGTTTGTGAGCTTCTTTGAAATCGGACCAGGCCCCATCCCATGGTTCATAGTGGCTGAACTGTTCAGTCAGGGGCCGCGACCTGCTGCCATCGCACTTGCCGGGTGCTGCAACTGGACCAGTAACTTCATCGTCGGCCTGTTTTTCCCTTACATAGAGGTAACATGACTCAGCACATGCAGTACTGTCTGAAGTGTACACTACTAAACCATGTTCTGTCTCATGGCCCCACCCATTCCTTCACTGGACAGACACATAGGCCACACCTCCTTTCAGTGCACTCACAAATGTTTAGAGTTTGCATTTATAGTTTAGCTTCAAAGCTAAGTTAGCTAATTTTTAGCTAACTTAGGATTTTTAGCTGAATCCTTTTTTTTTTCTTTGCAGCAACTCCTTAAAATGTATGTCTTCATCATCTTTGTGGTCCTGCTGTTTGTTTTTACTGTCTTCACGTGGGTACGACTTCCTGAGACTAAAGGGAAGACCTTTAAGGAAATCGCAGCTGTGTTTGACAAGAAACGCCCTGCAGCCCAAACCGAGGCAGCGACGGAACTGCAGCAGCTCAAAGGCTCATCAGAGGCCTGAACATATCGATGCTAACAGTGGTGGCAATGCTAACTTCCTAAATGGACCGCAGAGGAAAAGATGATAAACGCAGTCACAATCTTGTTTCTCCTGGTGTGAAATATTTTTTCATATATGAAGAAATATATGCTGCTAATGCTAATGCTAATGTGAATGCTAACGCTATGGAGTCAAACTGAGCCTGTTACTGCCTTGAGAACTTACTGATAAAATAATATCATGTATTTTCATTTTAATGTTAATACAGTTTCACGTTTTTACATCAGGGTCCTGGATTAGCTCTATATTGCGCAATTATGTGTATTTCTGTTAAAACAAGTTTATATTTCTTGTATTATATGATTGTTTTAACAGATCTACAAGTACAGAACTGCCATGTTTTTAACCAAGTGATGTTAACATGATTTTTAGCACATCATAAACAGTGACAATAACAAGCTTCAAAAAGCTTTGGTTCATTAATGTAACAGTATTTTTGTGCTTATCGAAAATGTCTTTTTTTAAAGAACCCTGCTAATGATAAATAAAATGTTAGCATTAGACACCATCCACTGTCCACTTCCTCTCTTAGCCCCGCCCCAGCTCAGGACAAGACGTCACTCACATCTGATTAAACAATGGGGACACTATGGAAATGTGAAATAGCTGTTTGTGTGTGTGTGTGTGTGTGTGTGTGTGTGTGTGTGTGTGTGTGTGTGTGTGTGTGTGTGTGTGTGTGTGTGTGTGTTTGTGTGCTGTGTTCGGTGCGGTTCAGTTCAGTTATCGAGGAGTCTGATGGCTTGAGGAAAGAAACTGTTACACAGTCTGGTCATGAGGCCTGAATGCTACAGTACCATTTGTCAGACAGCAGGAGGGTGAAGAATGTGTGTGAGGGGTGTGTGGGGTAAAGAGTGTGTGTGTGTAGTGTAGAGTGTGTTTGAGGGTTTGTCCACAAGGCTGTTGGCTTTGAGGATGCAGCGTGTGGTGTAAATGTCCATGATAGAGGGAAGAGAGACTCCAATGATCTTCTCAGCTGTCCTCATTATCCACTGCAGGGTCTTGTGATCAGAGATGGTGCAGTTCCCAAACCAGACAGTGATACAACTGCTCAGGATGATCTCAATGGTCCCTCTGTAAAATGTAGTCAGGATGGGGGGGGGGGGGGGGGTGGGCTTTCCTCAGCCTTCGTAAGAAGTAGATATGCTGCTGGCCTGCTGATATGCTTTCTTGGTGATGGAGCTGGTGCTGAGTGAACAGGTGAAGAACAGCATCACCAACACCAACACACTGAGCATTGTGTCCAACTGCTGTTCACTCTGCTAACTCATGACTGTGTAGCAATTCACAGCTAGAACCACATCATCAAGTCCACTGATGACAACCATGGTGAGTCTCATCAGCAAGAATAATGTCTCAGCATACAGAGAGGAGGTGCAATATCTAACATCCTGGTGTAGAGCCAACAACCTGTCTCTGAATATTAAGAGATAGTTGTTGACTTCAAGAAAGCACAGAGTGACGACTCTCCACTGAACATCATCAAATCCTCTTTATTAAACTCTGTTTCACCAAACATGGATCCTGCTTCTCACTCATTACACTTATTTTGGCCTTTTTCATAGACATGGCTGCTTGTTTTTTCTTGAGGGATTTGGCAACACAGGAGGGAAAGAGCTGAACCGTTATAAAAAGGTTATAATGGTTATAATAGTAATAATGTTTAACTTAATAATAATTTAGCTGTTTGTTATCAACTAATTATTAACTGAATGAAAACGACAAACTTGTGCCATCACTGCTCCTACCGGAAGTGAGATAGAAATCAAGAAAGAAATTGTTTACTTCCTTCATTTTTTTCTCTTCATCCATTCTGATGTTGGGTGAATATTTTACGGCTGCAGGAGTAAAGCAGATGAACAGATGAGAGTTTACTGAACCAGGATTCAGGACAAAAACAAAGATGTGAGAAAATCTCCAAAACTCACGAGAGGAACTTCTCCAGAACACACAGGGTTTGTCTTTTAGGAGTTTTGCAGGATTTGCAGTGTGTGCAGTTGGAGCTGTTGTCATCATCGCTGGAGCTTATTATGTTTGTATGCAGGGAAATAAAGAGAGAAGGGGACCTCAAATACACGCCTGTCCATGAAGGTAGGCTTATTTCTATGAGTGCTTTCTTGAAGGCTACACTGTGGTGGTCACGTTAGACCAGATCTTGGGCTTATTGTGCTGGTGTGTGTTTTGTTCTTTAGACAGACAAACGAACACGAGCTGCTCCTTCACATAACTTTATTCTTCTGACTTCAGTAACAAAACATACACTTGTGACTCTGTAAGTCATTTTATCAGATGACCACTAGATGTCCTCATAACCTCATATATGTATAACATATACAATATGTTACATCCCCCTTCTTAAAGGTGGCGTGTACATTGTTTGAAAGCCAAAGTTGACATTTGAAATCACCAAAACAAACACGCCCCTAACCCAAATAGACCCCACCCCTGTATCGATAGCTCCGCCCACACATACATACGTAACCCAGGTGACTAACAGAAAGAAACGTGTCTTTATCATAGCTGAAGGGAAGAACAATACGATTGTAGATAAACAAACAAGCAAAAATGCCACACAAGCATAATGATGTAAAGGACAAAGGCATATATTAGTTCTGTGTAACAAAGCAAAACCAACGTTACTCACCTATCGAGAAGGAAAAAAGCGCCTCGGCGTCTTAAGTAAAGTCGGCCACATATTCACAGATAAACGCTGTTACTACACAAATAACACCTCTTTCTATCGTAGTAATGTAGAGAGGCAGTTACAACCCAATTTTCTTTAAAATCAGCTTTCCTTCACGGTGGACAATATACACAAGTCTCTATGTGCAGACGACTGAGAGACAGATTCCAAGGGACCATCTGCAAAGTGCAAATACTACCTATCCTTGATAATCCCTCCTCACTTCGGAATATCTCCACACAGATATTACTTATGGAACAATAAAGATATTCTCTACAAAAATAAATATCTTTTCTTTGACAACTGGTTCAAAAAATGACCTTCTGATAGTTAGTTCTGTTAGCTTTTTAATTAACAGGACAGACTCTATAACTATTCGGATTTTTTACAGAAATATAAAACTCCTGTAACTACTAGTGAATACTCTATTGTTTGCAATGCTATTCCTTCTGGTGTGTTTTTTCTGTTGCAAGGTTCTACATTTCCATGGCCATGTACTCACTCTTACTGACACAATGACTTACTGAGAATTAATGACAATTCCTTATATTATACCATATTGGAATAATATTGTAGAGAATTTACCGTAGAACATGTGGTCCTTGTCACATATGTATCTGCTTACTAATGAAACTATCCAATGCTCTATTAATCCCAAAGCAATGAAAACTGTTTCTCTTTATTTATCCTTTTTGTCCTCTTAAGGTTTACGTAACATATTTGTTGTTGTATTATTACCATGGCAACTTATTTGTGTTTATGTACTTTTTCTTTTTTGTGTTTCACATGTGTATTGATATAATGCTCTGATGTTTTGTACTGTTTAATAAAAAAAACATCTCACATACAAAAACTGTTGAAACTAGTACACTAACATTACGGTTTTATAGAAACGTCAGGAGAAAAGAAAAAAAAAGAAAGAAAACAATTTAAGATTGTTTAAAAAAAAGATCTTTTCTGTTCAATCACAAAAACAACTCATCAGTTTGGTGAATCGATTCCAACCGTTCAAGAGATGTTTCGAGCCGAATCAAAGAATCGACAAATTGCTGCTTGTACTACAATATTTTTTTCCCGAAGCTTTCATAACATATTACGATGTTATAGCTTTTTTAAATCACAGCCAGCAAAAACTTCCCCTGTGTAAGAACCTAAACGACTCCAAAGGTACCAAAACTTTCAGAATCAGAATCAGAATCAGCTTTATTGCCAGGCATGTTTACACATGTGAGGAATTAGTTTTAGTGACATAATCTCCACAGTGTAACAGGATGTCATATGTAGTATAGAAGAAATTGTATGTACACATTTACAGGTGTGAAATGTGCAGTTTAAATAAACATATGAAATATACATATGCAAATACGTATACAATATATACAATTTGTATGTGCACATGTGCAATTGTGAAATGTGCAGTAGGAGTAAACAGTACAGACAATATGTATGTGTGTATGTACAGAGTGCAAGTATGAAATGTGCAGCTGAGGTATACATAGTGCAAATATTATGTGTTGTGTGTTCCATGGTGTTAAGTGTTCATCAGATGGATTGCTTGAGGGAAGAAACTGTTCCTATGTCTGGTCGTTCTGGTGCTCAGGGCTCTGTAGCGCCGACCAGATGGTAACAGTTCAAAGAGGAAGTGTGCTGGATGTGAGGGGTCCTGAGTGAGTGTGCTGGATGTGAGGGGTCCTGAGTGAGTGTGCTGGATGTGAGGGGTCCTGAGTGAGTGAGTGTGCTGGATGTGAGGGGTCCAGAGTGAGTGTGCTGGATGTGAGGGGTCCAGAGTGAGTGTGCTGGATGTGAGGGGTCCTGAGTGAGTGTGCTGGATGTGAGGGGTCCAGAGTGAGTGTGCTGGATGTGAGGGGTCCTGAGTGAGTGAGTGTGCTGGATGTGAGGGGTCCTGAGTGAGTGTGCTGGATGTGGAGGTCCAGAGTGAGTGTGTTGGATGTGAGGGGTCCTGAGTGAGTGTGCTGGATGTGAGGGGTCCTGAGTGAGTGTGCTGGATGTGAGGGGTCCAGAGTGAGTGAGTGCTGGATGTGAGGGGTCCAGAGTGAGTGTGCTGGATGTGGAGGTCCAGAGTGAGTGTGTTGGATGTGAGGGGTCCTGAGTGAGTGTGCTGGATGTGAGGGGTCCTGAGTGAGTGTGCTGGATGTGAGGGGTCCAGAGTGAGTGTGCTGGATGTGAGGGGTCCTGAGTGAGTGTGCTGGATGTGAGGGGTCCTGAGTGAGTGTGCTGGATGTGAGGGGTCCTGAGTGAGTGAGTGTGCTGGATGTGAGGGGTCCTGAGTGAGTGAGTGTGCTGGATGTGAGGGGTCCTGAGTGAGTGAGTGTGCTGGATGTGAGGGGTCCTGAGTGAGTGAGTGTGCTGGATTTGAGGGGTGCAGAGTGAGTGTGCTGGATGTGAGGGGTCCAGAGTGAGTGTGTTGGATGTGAGGGGTCCTGAGTGAGTGTGCTGGATGTGAGGGGTCCAGAGTGAGTGTGCTGGATGTGAGGGGTCCTGAGTGAGTGTGCTGGATGTGAGGGGTCCTGAGTGAGTGAGTGTGCTGGATGTGAGGGGTCCAGAGTGAGTGTGCTGGATGTGAGGGGTCCTGAGTGAGTGTGCTGGATGTGAGGGGTCCAGAGTGAGTGAGTGTGCTGGATGTGAGGGGTCCAGAGTGAGTGTGCTGGATGTGAGGGGTCCAGAGTGAGTGTGTTGGATGTGAGGGGTCCTGAGTGAGTGTGCTGGATGTGAGGGGTCCTGAGTGAGTGAGTGTGCTGGATGTGAGGGGTCCAGAGTGAGTGTGCTGGATGTGAGGGGTTCTGAGTGAGTGTGCTGGATGTGAGGGGACCAGAGTGAGTGTGCTGGATGTGAGGGGTCCAGGGTGATTTTCTTTGCTCCTTTGCTCACTCTGGGGGAGTACAGGTCTTGGAGAGTGGGGAGAGTTGTACCAATGATTCCCTCAGCAGTCCGGACTACCCTCTGTAGTCTTCTGAGATCGAATTTTGTAGCTGAGCTGAACCAAACAGTTACTGAGGTGCAGAGGATGGATTCGATCATGGCAGTGTAAAACTGTTTCAGCAAATCCTATGGCAGGTTGAACTTCTTCAGCTGACGAAGGAAGTACAACCTCTGCTGAGCCTTTTTCACAATGGAGTCAATGTGAATGTCCCACTTCAGGTCCTGGGAGATTGTGGTTCCCAGGAATCTGAATGACTCCACTGCTGTGACAATGCTGTCCATGATGGTTAGTGGGGGAAGAGCAGGGGGGTTTCTCCTAAAGTCCACTATCAACTCCACTGTTTTGAGCGTGTTCAGCTCCAGGTTGTTAAGGCTGCACCAGACCGCCAGCCGCTCAACCTCCAGTCTGTAAGCAGACTCGTCACCGTCCTGGATGAGGCCGAGCAGTGTGGTGTCGTCTGTAAACTTCAGGAGCTTGACAGAGGGGTCATTAGAGGTGCAGTCATTCGTGTACAGGGAGAAGAGTAGTGGGGAGAGAACACAGCCCTGGGGGGCGCCAGTGCTGACGGTGCGGGTGCTGGATTTGAGTTTACCCAGTCGCACTAGCTGCTGCCTGTCTGTCAGAAAGCTGGTGATCCACTGGCAGACAGAGGAGGACACGGAGAGCTGGGTTAATTTGGGCTGTAGGAGTGATGGGATGATGGTGTTAAAGGCAGAGCTGAAGTCCACAAACAGGATCCTCACATAAGTCCCTGGTCTGTCTAGATCAGGGGTCGGCAACCTTAAACACTTAAAGAGCCATTTGGACCCGTTTCCCACAGAAAAAAATACCACAGGGAGCCACAAAACCCTTTTGACATCTAAAATGAAGAGAACACTGCATATATCGTTTTTTACCTTTATGGAAAGTATAGAAAAAACTGTAGTGTGTTGTATTTATGAAATCAATGAACTGCTACCGATTAAACACAATTTTATTTCTGCAGGCAAACAAAAATATTTTGAACATTTTGAACTAACCTTAAGAAAAAAGACGTTGGGTTGAAGGTTACTTTCAAATAAAATGTTTAATATATAATTGAGTCCTTCGTATTCATGACCAGGGCTCTCAAGTTTTGAAGACAGGCAAGCGTGACATCTCCAACTCCTCGCTTTTTTTCACTGGATGTTGCGTTAAAACTTTCCCCGATAGTGGTATTTTCTGATTGGCTATTGTGTAGCCTCTTTTTTGATTGGCTGATAAGTGTCAGGCTCGACTAAGTACTGAGATTCGCTTGATTCCTGCACGGTTCCACAGAGACAGCGGTGCAGACTGATACATTTTGGGTGCTGCGGCTTATTAAATATATGATAGTCAAAAAGTTTTTCTGCGTGAGAATATGATGTGTGGCGGGAGAGCGGGAGAAAAGACCCAAATGCGTGACTGTCACTCTCAATGCGTGGCACTTGACAGCCCTGCATGACATAAAAAATTTACTTGCCGGCTGCAGAAAACCAAAAATGCACCTGCTTCTGTGTGTCGGATTTCGCAAGTCGGTAGTTATGACGCATATTTTGAGCGACCAAAAAAAAAAAAAAAATTAAACACGGTTTATTTTAATGTTACAAGAGCATCATGATCTTAGAATTTAGAATTACATTTTTTTAAAAACTAACTAACAAAAATAATAAAATTAAATTAAATATTTATTTTCCAAATCTAAAGGGAGCCGCAGCAGAGGGATGAAAGAGCCACTTGTGGCTCCGGAGCCGCGGGTTGCTGACCCCTGGTCTAGATGCTGCAGAACATAATGCAGTCCCATATTGACTGCATCATTCACAGACCTGTTTGCTCTGTAGGCAAACTGCAGGGGGTCCAGTAAGGGTCCAGTGATGTCCTTCAGATAAGCCAGAACCAGTCTTTCAAATGATTTCATGACCACAGATGTTAGAGCCACAGGTCTGTAGTCATTAAGTCCGGTGATTTTGGGTTTCTTTGGGACGGGGATGATGGTGGAGCTTTTGAAGCATGAGGGGACTTCACACAGCTCCAGTGACGTGTTGAATATCCGCGTGAAGATGTGGTGTCAGCTGATCAGCACAGGCTTTCAGACAGGCTGGTGAAACACTCTGGGCCTGGAGCCTTTCTTCTGTTGGTCTTCCTGAAGACCTGACACACATCATCTTCACTGAACTGGATTGAAGGTGTGACTGATTCGGGGGTTACGGAAGGTGAGAATTGGGCTTTTTCAAACCTACAGTAGAACTCATTCAGGTCGTCTGCCAGTTGTTGATTCACCACAGTGCTGGGGGATGGTGTCGTGTAGTTGGTGATGGCTTTCAGACCTTTCCACACTGAAGCTGAGTCATTGGAGGAAAATTAAATCCGTAATTTTTTGGAATAATTCCTCTTTGCCACTCTGATCTCCTTTTCCAGTGTGTATTTGGCCTTTTTGTACAAGACTCTATCCCCAGTTCTGTGAGCATCCACTTTGGCCTGACGGAGCTGGCTGAGCTTCGCAGTGAACCATGGCTTGTTATTGTTGTAGATTAAGTGAGTTCTGGTAGGAATACACAAATCCTCACAAAAACTGATGTATGATGTTACAGTCTCTGTGAGCTCGTCCAGGTCGGAGGCAGCAGCTTCAAAAACAATCCAATCCGTAAGAGCGAAACAGGCTTGTAGGTCCTGCTCTGCTTCCTTAGTCCATCTTCTTACAGTCCTTAATACAGGTTTAGCTGTTTTTAGCTTCTGCCTGTAGGTCGGTATCAGATGAACTAAGCAGTGATCAGAGAGTCCTAGAGCTGCCCGTGGGACAGAGTGATATGCATCATTTATTACAGTGTAGCAGTGATCCAGTGTGTTACTGTCTCTGGTGGGACATGTAACATGCTGTCTGTATTTATGCAGTTCACGTGAGAGAATCGCTTTATTGAAGTCCACAAGTATTATTACTACAGAGTCCGGGTGTTGTTGCTCACTCTCTGTGATCAGATCAGTGAGTGTCTGTAAGGCCGAGCTCACGGCCGCTTGCGGTGGGATGTAAACACTCACCAGAATGAACGAGCAAAACTCCCGCAGCGAATAGAACGGTTTGCAGTTAATGAAGAGTGTTTCAAGATCTGGACAGCACATCTTCTTTAACACAGTTACATCAGAACACCACCTTTCATTGATGTAAAAACACGTCCCGCCACCGCGCGATTTCCCCGTTGATTCCGCGTCGCGGTCCGCTCTGACGAGCTGAAAGCCCGGCAGACTTTACGCACTGTCCAGAACAGAGTCGTTCAGCCAGGTTTCCGTGAAACAGAGAGCAGCAGAGTTCGAAGAATCCTTATTTGTCTGGGTGAGCAGAAGGAGTTCGTCTGTTTTGTTGGATAGAGAGCGGAGAATCGCCAGATGAATGCTAGGCAGCGGTGTTTTTAAACCACGCTGTCTGTTTCACGATCGCGCCGGCGCGCTTTCCCCGTCTGCGCGTCCTGAAACGCTTAAACAGCGCAGCCGCTCCACCAACTACGATATTCAGCAAAACGTCCGAATACTCAAAAACCGGAAAAATATCTTGTGGTGTGTTCTGCCGAATGTTCAGCAGTTCATCTCTGGTGAAACTGATCAGGTTTTCTTTACAGACAACAGGAAAAACTAACAAAAATAGAACAAACACTGCGGAGCTAAGCACTGAGGCTGCCATTCGCGGCGCCGATCAAGAGCCGATTTGATGAACGGATTCAAGGAATCGATTCATTCCCAAACGACACACCAACACTATTTACCCCAGCGAAATCTCTAAGTCAGGGCTATTCAGGTAGTTTGTCCTGTGGGTCAGTTCATGAAAAGCGTCCCAAACGAGGCCCGTGTTGTATTTTGAAACTGCATTAGAACATGAACTGAAATTTAAGTGCAAATAAAATAAGTTCACAAAATGGAAAATATCATTGTTTCATGGTGTTTTTTCTCTCACAGGAGCGCGTGCTCACGTCACTCGAACAAAGTCACGTGACTCCTGCTCTGTACTGCGACTGTGCAGAAGACTGAACTGAGAGAACATACAGTTTATTATGTTGGCTTTGTTGCCCCCAAAACAAGTGAAATCGAAAATTTGCACAACATGGACATGTGACATATCAAAACACTTAGCACAATGAGGGGAACTGCCCCACGGGTATTCTGGTTATGTCACGTGACGTCACGTGATGTCACATGTAGCCCCGCCCCAAAAAAAAGCAAAATTAAAAATTTGCACAACATGGACAGGTGACAAACTACTCTTTAAATTTAAATCTTAATAGCCATCCTTCACCTCAGCACATTGACACAGAAAATGCACACATAGCTCACCCTATAGAAACTGTGTCTGTTCCCCGAGCAGTGAGATCCAAAAGTAAATACACGAGAAGTCCTCGAAATAATCTTACTGTAATTAGACCAGAAAAATGCCAAAGAAACAAACAAAAACAGTTCTTAAAGTTTGGACTTCTGAACATTAGATCTCTTGCACCCAAAGCACTTATTGTAAATGAAATGATCTTAGATAATAGCCTTACTGCACTCTGCCTCACCGAAACGTGGATTAAACCAAATGAATACATCAGTCTAAACGAGTCTACACCATCAGGATATATCTATAAGCACGAGCCTCGTCTGACTGGTCGTGGAGGTGGTGTCGCCACTATCCTTAGTGATTACCTCACTGTTACCCAGAGAACACAGCATAGATTTAGTTCTTTTGAAGTGCTCATCCTTAATGTTACACTATCGCACGTGCACACGAAGAAATCCCTGATGTCTCTTGCTCTAGCGACCGTGTACAGACCCCCAGGGCCCTACACAGTTTTTCTTAGAGAATTCACAGATTTTCTCTCAGACCTATTAGTTAACTTTGACAAAGCATTAATTGTAGGAGACTTTAACATTCATGTTGATGACACAAACGACGCTTTAGGACTCACATTTATGGACTTACTAAACTCACTTGGGCTCAAACAAAACATCACTAGTGCAACTCACCGACGTAACCACACACTAGATTTAATAATATCACACAGAATAGAAGTCACTGATATAGATATCATACCCCAAAGTGATGACATCACAGACCATTACCTTATAATGTACACACTACCTATAGAACAGACTAACTGTGTCTCACCACGTTATCGACTCGGTAGAACCATTATTTCGACCACCAAAGACAGATTCACAAATAACCTGCCTGATCTGTCTGGACTTCTTAATGTACCCTCAAACTCAAACGACCTAGATGCAATGACTAACAGCATAGACGCTATATTCACTAGCACATTAGACACTGTTGCCCCAGTCAGATTACAGAAGGTTAGAGATAAAACACTTGCACCATGGTATAATAGTCACACTCACACCCTCAAGAGAGAAACCCGTAACCTCGAACGGAAATGGAGAAAAACTAAATTAGAGGTGTTTAGAATTGCGTATAAGGACAGTATGTCCAGCTATAGACAGGCTCTAAAAGCTGCTAGGGCTGAGCACCTGAGCAAACTCATAGAAAATAACCAGAACAATCCCAGGTTTTTATTTAGCACAGTGGCTAGTTTAACAAAAAATCAGAAATCTGAACACACTATTCCATCACATTTCAGTAGTGAGGACTTTATGAGATTCTTCACTGATAAAATCGAAAGTATCAGGAATAAAATAGGTGACGCCCAACATATGAAAGCAACCAGTGACACAATCTCACCTAAGGCTTTACACAGCTTTACAAGTACAGGACAGGAAGAGTTAGATAAACTTATTACTACAGCTAAATCAACAACATGTTCACTAGACCCCATCCCAACTAAATTACTGAAAGAAGTGTTACATAAAGCTGGTGAGCCTCTTCTTAATATCATTAACTCCTCGTTATCTTTAGGTTACGTCCCGAAGTCTTTTAAGTTGGCAGTTATTAGGCCACTCATCAAAAAACCTAACTTAGACCCTAATGAACTATCAAATTACAGACCCATCTCACATCTTCCGTTTATGTCTAAAATACTTGAAAAGGTTGTGTCTGTTCAACTGAGCTCCTTCTTACAGGAGAGCAACATCCTTGAAGAGTTTCAGTCAGGTTTCAGGCCCCATCATAGCACAGAAACTGCACTTGTTAAAGTTACAAACGACTTGTTCTTAGCTTCGGACCAAGACTGTATGTCACTATTAGTTCTACTTGACCTTAGTGCTGCATTCGACACTATAGACCACAACATTCTTCTAGATCACTTACAATATTACACAGGTATTCATGGTCAGGCTTTAAGTTGGTTTAGATCCTACCTGTCTGACCGATACCATTTTGTAGAATTAAATGGTGAATCCTCCAGTTTACTACCAGTTAATTATGGGGTCCCTCAAGGATCAGTTCTAGGACCTCTGCTTTTCTCTATATACATGCTTCCATTAGGGAACATTATTAGAAGACATGGGATTAGTTTCCATTGTTATGCTGATGACACACAGTTATATATCTCATCAAAACCAGATGAAATAGCCACAGTGTCCAAATTAACTCGGTGCCTTAGAGAGATAAAAGACTGGATGAGCTGCAACTTTCTATTGTTAAACTCCGATAAGACTGAAATACTACTCATAGGTCCAAAAACCAGTGCACATAAACTCTCACACCTTAACTCCCATTTAGAGGGATGTACTATTACTAGTAGCTCGACAGTGAAAGACCTCGGTGTTATACTAGACAGTAACTTGTCTTTTAAAAATCATATCGCCCATACTACCAAAACAGCCTTCTTCCACCTTAGAAACATTGCCAAGCTGAGAAACATCCTGTCTGTATCTGATGCTGAGAAGCTAGTTCATGCGTTCATGACCTCTAGACTGGACTATTGTAATGCATTACTAGGTGGTTGTCCTGCATCTTTAATAAATAGGTTACAGTTAGTCCAAAATGCAGCTGCCAGAGTTCTCACTAGGACAAGAAAGTATGACCATATAACCCCAATTTTATCATCTCTACACTGGCTACCTGTTAGGTATAGAATTGACTACAAACTGCTGCTACTTACGTACAAGGCTCTTAATGGTTTAGCTCCCATGTATCTAACTAGTCTTCTAACACGTTACAATCCTTCACGCTCTCTGAGATCACAAAACTCAGGGCTTTTGGTAGTTCCCAGAATATCTAAGTCTACTAAAGGTGGTAGAGCGTTTTCTTATTTAGCTCCCAAACTTTGGAATAGTCTTCCTGATAGTGTTCGGGGCTCAGACACACTTTCCCAGTTTAAATGTAGATTAAAAACTCATCTCTTCAGTCAGGCGTACACATAATACATCCCATAATATCATGCACCAGTACATCAGACCAGCACATTTTTATGAACGGCAGATATGTTAATCCCTTTCCACTGCTTTTCTCTTTGTACCCATCCCGAGGCATCCAGACACTGTACCAGCTCCCATCGTCCTCTGTGGGACGAAGCCTTTGGACGTCCACTGAGCCGAGGCCGACTCTAAGAATCCTGAGACATCTCCAGTTAGACTCTGTGGTACTCAGGAGATCAGAAGTCCTTAAACCTCACACCAATACAACATTTAACTGACTGTATATTACAATCACACCCCCAGTGTCACCCATATGAGGATGGGTTCCCCCTTGAGTCCGGTTCCTCTCAAGGTTTCTTCCTTTACCAATTTAAGGGAGTTTTTCCTTGCCACTGCTGCCTGAGTCACCTCAGACTTGCTCATAGGGGAATAAATACATACACACTGTGAACTATATACAACTAATAATAATCTAGAATTTTTATTCTGTTAATTCTTATTTCTTTTATTATTCGTTAATTCCTTTATCATTAATTATGTTTACCTTCTGCTCTGTGTTTATGTTCTGTAAAGCTGCTTTGAGACAATGTCTATTGTAAAAAGCGCTATACAAATAAACTTGAATTGAATTGAATTGAATTGAACATATCAAAACACTCACCACAATGAGCGGAACTGCCCCACGGGGATTCTGGTCACGTAACGTGACGTCACGTGTAGCCCCGCCCCCAAAACAAGCAAAATAAAACATTTGCACAACATGGACATGTGACATATCAAAACAATCAGCACATTGAGGGGAACTGCCCCTCGGGTATTCTGGTCACGTCAAGTGATGTCACGTGTAGCCCCGCCCTCAAAACAAGCGAAATCAAAAATTTGCACAACATGGACATGTGACATATCAAAACACTCAGCACAATGAGGGGAACTGCCCCACGGGTATTGTGGTCACGTCACGTGACGTCACGTGTCGCCCCGCCCACAAAACAAGCGAAATCAAAAATTTGTACAACATGGACATGTGACATATCAAAACACTCAGCACAATGAGGGGAACTGCCCCACGGGTATTCTGGTTACGTCACGTGACATCGCGTGATGTCACATGTAGCCCCGCCCCAAAAACAAGCAATATTAAAAATTTGCACAACATGGACAGGTGACATATCAAAACACTCAGAACAATGAGGGGAACTGCCCCACGGGTATTATGGTCACGTCACGTGACGTCACGTGATGTCACATGTAGCCCCGCCCCCAAAATTAGCGAAATCAAAAATTTGCACAGAATGGACATGTGACATATCAAAACACTCAGCACATTGTGGGGAACTGCCCTACGGGTATTCTGGTCACGTCACATTTCGTTACATGATGTCACATGTAGCCCCACCGCAAAAACAAGCAAAATTAAAAATTTGCACAACATGGACATGTGACATATCAAAACACTCAGCACAATGAGGGTAACTGCCCCACGGGTAATAAGGTCACGTCACGTGATGTCACGTGATGTCACATGTAGCCCCGCCCCAAAAACAAGCAAAAATTAAAATTTGCACAACATGGACAGGTGACATATCAAAACACTCACCACAATGAGCGGAACTGCCCCACGGGTATTCTGGTCACGTCAGGTGACGTCACATGACCACAGACACCAGGACTGACTGTTGTGTCCAAACAAACACTCATTACCCCGTCCTTTCCTGCTGATCTCTTTATATGACACTGATATGTCCACATCACCACTCCTCTCCACCTCCCAGTAACAGCGTCCACACACACTCTCCTTACACAACACCTGAGTATAGAAGTCAAATCTCTCTGGATGATCAGAGTATTGCTGTTGTGTCTCACTGCATGTCACCACTCTGTTCTTCTCAGACAGAATGAGTTAATTATGTGCTGTGTTTGGATCCAGAGTCAGATAACAGAAATCTACAGTAATAAAATGTCCACATGTTAGATGTTAATCACAGGATTTATAATACGTGTGTGTGAGACACCTGTCTGTGTTTCTATCCTCCTAATGCAGCTCTATAAACATGGATCAGATTTAGATCAACAATACAGACATTGTAATGTTTAATGTTTTATTTTGTGTGTTTTTGTGTGAGTGTGTCTGTGTCTGTACAGTATGTGTGGCTGTGTGTGTTTGTGTGTGTGTTTGTGTGTGTCTGTACAGTGTGTGTGTGTCCGTGTGTGTGTGTGTGTGTGTGTGTGTGTATGTTTGTGTCTGTGTGTGAGTGTGTGTGTCTGTGTGTGTCTGTGTGTGTGTATGTGTGTGTGTGTGTGTGTGTGTATATGTGTGTGTGTGTGTGTGTGTGTGTGTGTGTGTGTGTGTGTGTGTGTGTGTGTGTGTGTAAAACCTACACTGCAGAAAATCTTCTCTGCTCTTTGGTTCTGAAGGTAAAATCATCTGAACTGCTGCAGCTTTGGAGACACAGAGACAAAATGGAGACACAGAGACAAAATTGCGACACAGAGACAAAATGGAGACAGAAAAATGAGGTGGAAACAGTTTAAAGTGTGAATGTGAAAAATTTGCTTCCTCATGTTTATTTCAGACGTCAACAACATCACCATCTCAATTTATTCATCAGCTACGATTTTCTCCACAAATGTAAGATTTGTACTTTGTTTGTCTGCTAAATTGATCTTGATGTCATTTACAAGACTGATGCTAATACTGTGTGATTTTCTGCAGTCTTGTTCCTGCTTACTTCTTATTTCTGTTAGATGAATTTTATGGCTCTTTTTACTGTGATACAGAAACAATGTTTGTTTGTTCACCTTGTGGTCTGATTTTGTTGAATTTCTTCTCACAGATTTGTTCGACTCGTTTTTTCAGATCTGAGAGAGATTTCTTCACTCCATCAAATGAGAGATGTTGATTGACAGTGAAGCTGGGTGAGTCGTCACATCCAGGAGAAACACAGAGAGACGGGAAACTCTACAGAGAGGAAACACATCATAGAGAAGGAGAAAAGTGGACGAGAGGAACGAATGAATCTCAGACTGAATCAGAACAAAGACACACTTGTGATCTCAGACAGGAACATTTCTTGTTGCTGTAATGAGCTTTTAGGAGGAAACTTTGTGAGGAACAGCGCCCTCTGTAGATCAGACAGTGAGTGTTACCTGGAGGAAGTGGATGTCATCGTGTGTGTGTGAAAGCTGCTCCAGCTCAGTGACTCTCCTCTTAAGATCAGCAATCTCCTGCTCCAGTTGATTCAGGAGTCGTTCAGCTCGACTCACTTCACCTTTCTCCTGAGCTCTGATCAGCTCCGTCACCTCCGAGCGCTTTTTCTCCATGGAGCTGATGATGTCAGTAAAGATCCTCTCACTGTCATCTACTGCTGCCTGTGAACGTATCTGTAAGGACACACACACACACACACATACACACACACACACACACACACACACACACACACATACACAGACACACGCGCACACACACACACACACACAGACACACGCACACACACACACACACACACACACACAGCCACACACATAGACACACACACACACACACAAACAGAGACACACACACAAACACACACACACACACACACACACACACACACACCGACAGACAGACACACACACACACACACACATGCACACACACACACACACACACACCGACAGACAGACACACACACACACACAGACACAGACACATACCCAGACACACATACACAGACACACACACACCCAGACACACACACACACACACACACACACACACACACACACACACACACACACACACACACACACACACACACACACACACACACAGATCCATTTAAAGATCAACTCTTTCTCCCACAGTGACTCTACAATGTGTGTGTTTATGTGAATCTCTCAGTTTCCTCCTCACCTTAATAATGTCCACAGTCTGTTTCAGCTCCTGCACCTTCTTCTGCTTCTCCTGGATCCTCTGCTGGGATTTTATCTGATCCTCCTTTAACTCATTCTGAGACCAAATAAAATAGGTTTAATTAATAGAAATAAAAGTAAAATACAAAGAATTGTAGCTGTAATTAAATAAGAAACTACAATCATTGTCCCCAGCACACATCATCATACTCATCACCCTCTCCTTTCATGCTGATCTCTTTATATCAGACTGCTCTTAACATGGTGCCCTGTGATGATGTGGAGTCCCACCAGGGGGAACTCTCCTTGTTACCACCAGAGGCTCCTCAACCTGGATCAGGACAAATATATCTAGACCAAAGTATGAGCAGAAGCTTCCCAGATCTCCAGCTCAGGGTTCTTTTTACATTTCCACAATCACTTTCACTCACTCGTTTAGTTGAAGGTGTTGTTTGTACTCGAAAATGACCTTAAACATCTTCCACTGGTATTACACCATATGTTATATGTAGATATATAGTATTTTACATTTTACATTAATATTTTTAATTTTAAACTTTAATTGTATGTATTCACTTATTTATTTTTATTCTTATTTTTCTTCTTCTATTATATATATATTTATTTATCTTTTTTTTTCTTCTGTTTCTATAGTTCTGTAAAGTTGCTTTGAGACAATATGAATTGTTAAAATAAACTGAATTAGAATTTAAATTAGAATTTGTAGTGTGTGTGCATATATAAATATTAAGTAAATATTAATGTGTCTTAAAGAAGCTTCAACACTTTTAGAAGTAAAATAAAATAGACTTTGAAATCAGAATAAAGTGTCACATGACCATGTTAAATATCATCATCATCATCATCATCATCATCATCATCATCATCATCGTCATGCCGTTGGCTGTTTAAAGTACACTGACTGGTCTGAGCTGTTTCACACGTCTTTACAAAACACACTTTGACTTTTAATAAAAATCCACCTTACACTGAATGACAGTCATATAACCAATCAGATCACCTCAATAGAAATTAGATTAGAAATACAATTTGTAAAAATTGACATAAAAAAAGAATAATAATATCCAGTTCTCACCTGTTTTTTAGTTCTTTCTGCTTTAGCTGAAACTGTATCATGACCTTTGTGTTCTTCCATCATACACAAGTAACAAATGAGGCTTTGGTCAGTACGACAGTAGATCTCCATCAGTTTGTTATGTTCAGAGCAGATCTTCTCTTGGAGCTCTGCACAGGCTTCAACTAACTTGTGCTTCTTAAAGGCAGGAGACTGATAGTGAGGTTTAAGATGATCTTCACAATAGGAGGCCTGACAAACCAGACAGGACTTGACGGCTTTGTGTTTTCTCCCTGTGCAGGAATCACACTCCACATCTCCAGGTCCAGTGTAACAGTGAGCAGGAGAAGCAGCTTGGAGTTCAGTCTTCTTCAGTTTCTCCACCACTTCAGCCAGCATGTTGTTCCTGCGTAGAACAGGCCTTGGAGTGAAAGTCTCTCTACACTGAGGACAGCTGAAGACGCCCGTCACATCCTCCTGATCCCAGTGAGCATTAATACACACCTTACAGAAACTGTGACCACAGGGAGTAGTCACTGGGTCATTCAGGAGATCCAGACACACTGGACAGCTGAAGTGATCCTGATATACTGAAATACTGGCCTCTGCCATTTTCCTGCACTGAGAGAGTGAGTGGGTTTGTTGGTTGGTTCTTTGGTTGGTTGGTTCGTTTGTTAAGTTTTGTTTTCTAAGTTTTGTGTTATAGTGTAACAGAGGGAGAGAAGCTGCTGCTTTACAGTTAAAAAGGAGCTCAGGCTTTTTTTTTGACCAGAATCAGAATCAGAATCAGGTTTATTGGCCAAGTGTGTTGATGTTGTCACACACAAGGAATTTGGTTCCAGCAGTTTGTGACTCTCAAAAGTACAGACATAAATAACACTATACTATACAAACTATACAAGAAAACAATGCAGATGATGAGATACAATATAGACAGAATGAGTATAAAATATGAATAAAGAATGAATAAAATGTATAAAATATGAATATAGAATATGAACGATCAGTTCTGTACATAAAGTGTGAGAGTGTAAATAATATAGTGTTTTATTATACTTTAGTACAATATACAGCAGCAGTAGTGTGTAATATATACAGATGATGTGATGACTGACAGTCCTGATAATGCAGCACTTATAGATATGAAGCAGTGAATATAATGATGGTGAGATGTTAATCAGGGTGATTGTCTGGGGAAAAAACTGTTCCTGTGTCTGGGAGTTTTAGTAAACAAAGTTCTGTAACACCTGAGAGAAGGGAGGAGCTGAAAGAGGGCGTGTCCAGGGTGTGAAGAGTCAGTGGTGATTTTTACTGCCCGGTTTCTGGTTCTTGTGCAAGTCCTGGAGAGTGGGCAGGTGGGTGCCAATTATTTTTTCTGCTGTTTTTACTGTGCGTTGCGGTCTGTTCCTGTCCTGTTTTGTTGCTGCACCAAACCAGATGGTGATGGATGTGAACAGGACAGATTCAATGACTGCAGTGTAGAACAGCATCAACAGCTCCTGTGGCAGACCAAACTTCCGTAGAAACTTAGAAAGTAGAACCGTAGAAAGTTGATGTAGAAACTACATCCTCTGCTTAGTTGACGTAGAAACTACATTCTCTGGGAAATGGTAGTACGCAGAAACTTGAAGGCCTCCACAGATGACACCGGGCTGTTGGATATTGTGAGGGAGAGTAGTGTTGAGGGGTCTTTCCTAAAGTCCACTATCATCTCCACAGTTTTGAGGGTGTTTAGCTCTAGACTGTTCAGACTGCACCATAGCACCAGCCGCTTGACCTCCTGCTGGTATGCAGACTCATCGCCATCTTGGATGAGACCGATGAGCGTTGTATCATCTGCAGATTTCAGGAGTTTAACAGTTTTAATGTAAAGAATCTCCTCTGTGATTTAAGTCTTTATTAATTTAAATGATTTTTTCATGTATTTGAATAAGGTAAATCATCACATTGTATTTATAATATATAAACATACACTTTTTACTCAGTACATTACATCTCGTCACATTACATCACCCCAGTCTTGTTCATTAGGGATCAATTTTAGGGGTAAATAGTAAATTAACTTAAAACTTTGTAATTATTATTATATGTTTCTATACTTTATTAATATTATATGTTTCTATACTAAAAGAGGATACTTAACAATGGATATTGTCTCAAAGCAGCTTTACAGAAGTATAGAAATATAGAATAAAGATGATAAAGTTTGAGTTACTATTTCTCTCTAACATTTATCCCTAATGATCAAGGCTGATGTGACGGTGGCAAGGAAAAAACTCCCTGAGAGGAACCAGGCTCTAAAGGGAACCCATCCTCATTTGGGTGACACTGGACAGTAGTAAATGATGTACATGTAAATAATGTCCTTTCTTTACAAGTTTATAGTCAAGTGGAATTGTACAACTAAGTCCTTCTGATGAACTAACAGTCAGCGTTATTTCTGAGATCATTATTGATGTTCCAAGATGGCGGTGTGGCAGTAGCAATCAGCGGCCACTCCGGATCCAAAATCAGGTCAAATCAAGAAGTCAAGAAGCTTTTATTGTTATTTTAACCATATATATATATATATATATATATATATATATATATATCTGACACAGTACACAGTGAAATGAGACAATGTTTCTCCAGGATTATGGCGCTACATAGAACAAGGACAGAGCTAAGGACCTAAAGTAAGTTAGTCCTAGACACATAAAGTGCATCTGTACAACCTGGTGTACACAGTGTGAGACAGAAGACAGTGCACACAAACAATACAAAACACTACAAGACAATACACAAAAGCAGCACAAACTATACATTCTATAGTACATGCGCAAAATATTGGAATGAACACTTGTGTGTTCGAGTCACGGGCCGGCCACGACTGGTTTGTTTAAATGTTGCTTGAATTTTTTTTTTGTTTTATTTAAATGTGATTTCATTATTTGGTTTTAGCCTCTGTTGATATTCATAAGGTTTAGTGGTTATGTCAGGATTACTGCAACATACAGTACAGTAGGTTTGGTTACAGCCTCAAAGGGGGGAATAATGTGAAAAATCTTGAAACTCAAGAATGAGTTTTTCACTTGATTGCTTTTGACTTTTTTCCTTAAGCTCAATGGAATTGTTGACTGATTAGCTGCAATAAGAAGTTTTCTCAGTCTCATCCAGGTCTGAGATGTCTTCTCATTGTTCTATTTTCCAGTAATAATAGTGTTATAAGTGAAGTATATTTAGATCAGTAAATATTTGGATAAAAGTTTAAGAGTGTGGTTCACCCTGAGATATGTCCATTCGGAGGGGGCTCTGAGTTCCAACAGTTCCCTTGAGCAAGGCACCGATACCCCCCAACTGCTCCCTGGGCGCCGCAGCATAAATGGCTGCCCACTGCTCGGGATGTGTGTTCATGGTGTCTGTGTGTTCACTGCTGTGTTTGTGCACTTTGGATGGGTTAAATGCAGAGAATGAATTCTGATTATGGGTCACCATACTGAGCCATATGTCACTTTCACCTTTATGAGGTATTGTAATGAATTATGCATAACAGAAATTGACTGCCCAGTTCATGATCTTGCTATATCCTTGCACAACGTCTGATCTCGCCTTCAGCCACAGCTCGCAACCTTGGGGTAACCATGGACAATCAACTGTCCTTTTCCTCTCATGTTGCTAATGTTACTTGTTCATGTCGGTTTCTTCTCTACAACATTAGAAGGATTCGGCCATTTTTGTCCACACAGGCAGCTCAGGTATTTGTTCAGTCTCTTGTCATCTCTAGACTGGAATACTGCAACGCACTGCTGGCAGGTCTACCTATGAACGCAATTCATCCTCTGATGCAGCTGCCCGACTAGTTTTCAACCTGCCAAAGTTCTTGCATACCACCCTGCTGCTGTGATCCCTCCACTGGCTTCCAGAAGCTGTATGCATCAGATTAAAAAACACTGATGCTGGCCTACAAAGCCAAAAATGAACCAGCTCCATTTTACCTCAAAGCCCTCATCACTCCTCGCACTGCACCCCGCACCCTCCGATCTACCAACACTGCTTGAATGGTTCCACCATCTCTCAGGGTAAGAGGCAAGTATGCTACAAGACTCTTCTCTGTTCTGGCACCAAGGTGGTGGAATGAACTTCCCCTAGAGGTCCGGACAGCTGAGTCACTGGCTATTTTCAGGTGGCAGTTGAAGACCTACTTATTCAGGAAACACTTCAACTAGCACTTCTTTCCTTATCTTTTGCATAAAAAAAACACAACCTTTGATGCTTTTTCATTGTAACTTTGAACAAATGTTTTAAACTCATGGTGTCTCTGCACAGGTACCTAGAGTCGTGAGCTGAAACACCAGAGCTGTGGTTCTTCATGTCGGCTCGAACGACACCAGCCTGAGGCAGTCAGAGATCCTGAAGAGGGACTTCAACACCCTGGTAGAGACGGTTTGCAGCACAGTGCCCACGGCGAGGATCATCGTGTCTGGACCGCTTCCAACGTACCAGCGAGGAATTGAAAGGTTCAGTAGACTTTTTGCTTTAAATGAATGGTTACAGTCATGGTGTCAGGCTCAGAAACTACTCTTTATTGATAATTGGAATGTTTTCTGGGAGCGTCCTAGGCTATTCCGTGCTGACGGCCTGCACCCCAGCAGAGTTGGAGCGGAGATCCTCTCGGACCACATCTCCAGGGAGCCGAACACCTTCTGATCGGTAAACTACTCTTTAAATTTAAATTTCAATAGCCATCCTTCACCTCAGCACATTGACACAAAAAATGCACACATAGCTAACCCTATAGAAACTGTGTCTGTTCCCCGAGCAGTGAGATCAAAAAGTAAATACGTGAGAAGTTCTCGAAATAATCTTACTGTAATTAGACCAGAAAAATGCCAAAGAAACAAACAAAAACAGTTCTTAAGGTTTGGGCTTCTGAACATTAGGTCGCTTGCACAGAAGGCACTTATTGTAAATGAAATGATCACAGAAAATTGCCTTACTGCACTCTGGCTTACTGAAACTTGGATCAAACAAAATCAATACATCAGTCTAAACGAGTCTACGCCATCAGGATATATTTATAAGCATGAGCCTCGTCTGACTGGTCGTGGAGGTGGTGTCGCCACTATCTTTAGTGATTTCCTTACTGTTACCCAGAGAACACAGCATAGATTTAGTTCTTTCAAAGTGCTTGTCCTTAATGTTTCACTATCGCACATGCACTCGAAAAAATCCCTGATGTCTCTTGCTCTAGCGACCGTGTACAGACCCCCAGGGCCCTACATCGATTTTCTTAGAGAATTCACAGATTTTCTCTCAGACCTATTGGTTAACTTTGAGAAAGCGTTAATTGTAGGAGGGAGGGAGGGGGCACAGTAAGTAGCACGTTCGCCTCACACCTCAAGGGTCGGGGTTCGATTCCCGCCTCCACCTTGTGTGTGTGGAGTTTGCATGTTCTCCCCGTGCCTTGGGGGTTTTCTCCGGGTACTCTGGTTTCCTCCCCGGTCCAAAGATATGCATGGTAGGTTGATTGGCATCTCTGGAAAATTGTCTGTAGTGTGTGATTGCGTGAGTGAATGAGAGTGTGTGTGTGTGTGTGCGCCCTGTGATGGGTTGGCACTCCGTCCAGGGTGTATCCTGCCTTGATGCCCGATGACGCCTGAGATAGGCACAGGCTCCCCGTGACCCGAGAAGTTCGGATAAAGTGGTAGAAAATGAGACATATCTTGACACATAACATTTGTTTTTAATATAATTATAACAATGTTGCTTTTAATATTATTATAACCTGCAGGTGACAGTGGCTACCCCTGTGTAATGTGTCTGTCTGTGTTTTCCCCTTGTTTCTGTCTGCCGTCTCTCCCTGATGTTAATTGTTTTGCTCCGCCCACTCATTGCTCCCCATGGACACTAATCACATTCCATCTCTTCCCCAGGTGTCTTGTCTTTGTCTCTAATCGTCTCTGCTTTGTTATTGGCTCCTGTCCACTATATCTACTCTGTCTGTTCACTTCCCTGGTGTTGGTCGTTGTAGGTGTTTGGTTCATGTTGTTCTCTGTTCCTGTTCCGTGTCGTGATCTGTTTTGCCTGCCTGTATGTTTGTTTCTTGTTTTTGTCCAGTAAAGTCCTATCTGCATTTGGATCCTCTCTTGCCTTTTGTTTCACCGTGTCACATCGTGACACCCTGAGACGTTGGCTCCTCACCCCATTTTTAAACACACAAAGTGCAGAGGAAACTCATTATAACAAGGTCCACTCTCTATTTATGGTTAAAAATGGGCGTGTACAGGGCGGGATTTGAGGCTGGTTCACGTACGCACATCGGCGGGTGATCTGTGATTTATAAAGGGAACATTGCTTACAGGTGTGCGTACGCACGGTTTTATAAATCGGAATTTTTTTTGGCCATTTTTGGCTTTTGGGCGTACGTAAACTTTTAGTAGGGATCCTACGCACAGTTTTATAAATGAGACCCCAGAAATCTGTTATGATGTTACTTAACATATTACGAAGGTATTCCTTTTTTAAATCATAGCCCACAAAAAAATCGCCTGTTCAATCACAAAAACGACTCTTCAGTTTGGTGAATCGGTTCCAAACGTTCAAGAGATGTTTTGAGCCGAATCAAAGAATCGACACATGCTGCTTGTACTACAATATTTTTTTTCCAGAAGCTTTTATAACATATTATGATGTTAGACCTTTTTTAAATCACAGCCCACAAAAAAATCCCCTGTTTAAGAACCTAAACAACTCCAAAGATTCCAAAACTTTCAAGAGCCGATTTGATAAACGGATTCAAAGAATCAATTCATTCCCAAACGACACACCAACACTATTTACCCCAGCGAAATCTCTAAGTCAGGGCTATTCAGGTAGTTTGTCCTGTGGGTCAGTTCATGAACAGCGTCCCAAACGAGGCCCGTGTTGTATTTTGAAACTGCATTAGAACATGAACTGAAATTTAAGTGCAAATAAAATAAGTTCACAAAATGGAAAATATCATTGTTTCATGGTGTTTTTTCTCTCACAGGAGCGCATGCTCGCGTCACTCGAACAAAGTCACGTGACTCCTGCTCTGTACTGCGACTGCGCAGAAGACTGAACTGAGAGAACATACAGTTTATTAACAGTTTATTCTTCCACTTCTGAAGTCTGTCACCATAT